>NC_142519.1:56111612-56189112 GCF_964205215.1 Stylophora pistillata
TAACTCCTTCAGATCAGTATCCACCAATGTCTGCCGGATACATTTTCTCCCATGTGGCAGCTTTTCCATTTTTCTGCTTCCAGTATAACAGCATTTTAAAGTTCTCTTCAGAAAATTCCCCATTTCCTTTATGTATTGCTGTGTATTGTTGACGCTTTCAAAATGACGCGTCTTAGAACGAAAAAGAGCTGAAAAACCTTTCACGGTAAATAAGGATTCTACGCCTAACGGTTACAATTAATCTATTTTTACGTCTTACAGTTAATGTTAATGGTTTTTTTACGGCTATCGATTAACCCATTGAGACTTTTTACTAAACATGAACGTCGACAAACGACCGTTGTGTTACAATGCTGACTATAAAGATTGTACCGCATGCTTACAATAACCTATACTTTCTGTGCTACGAACTTTTGAAGCTCTCAAAAGCTAACAATTCGTACATATAAATCTTTCTACATTTTTTTTTAACTTTTCCTAGTCAAATTAGAAATTTAGGTGTTAATTGAAAGTATTTGACTGATAACAGGAGAATGTCTGCCATATGTAAAAAGAAGGTTGTCAGAGCAATATTCTAAGAAACTTTTTACAATACAAGGGACAATGCATATTTTACACTTTGAAAAATTCTGTTTCACTTTAAACAAAATGTTTTTGCAACATCGTTCTTTCGAACCATACTATCCCGTAAAGCATTATACAATTCTTGATAATGACGACGGGAACTGGTAGAACTTCTCCAATCTAACAGCATATGGAAGGCCCTGTCACTTGCATTGCAATTGATGTCACTGATCTGATCCATAGAAAGCCCCAATAAGATGCCCACTCGTTCCCACACTACTGGTTCATGTATATGACTTGAAATTTGAAGTAATACATCATCATCTGGAACACCATCTTAGAAGTTCACTATAAGCAAAAAAAATTAACCACGCTTCAAATAAAGCAAAGATAAGAACAAATATAGGAGCCAAAGAGACTATTTCTAGCGAAAACAATACTTGAATATATGATTCGTGAAGTTCACTAAATCCTAGAGGGTATTGAAGTTCATATAGGCAAGTGTGAAAACATTCCAAGACCACCACGAGCACCAAAAGTACGATGAACCTTTTTAGAATGTATGAATATTATCACACGTTTCTGAACAGTTACAGAAGAGACAGTTCCTTATTACAGTTCTTAAGCATGATTGCTACAGGATTCTCAATACAAAGCAAAATCTGAAGAATGATTGCTGCCTACTAAATGAATCTGAGCTATTTACTTTGATCCTGTTCCCTTTGGTTTATATAATCCTCCATTATTTTTCAAATGTCATTCCTGGATATTTTGCGTCAGACAGGCTTCCATTTCCAATTTATTTAAACCCCTTCAAAAATAGCAAATAAAATGCTACAGCCGACCGCCGACCGACTGTCAGTCGACTGTTGGCCGACACGTTGGCCACCGTTTGTCCATATAATGTGCAAGATGCGTTGGTGGTACGTCGGTGACTTAGTTTAGCCCTTGTTTTTCTGAAGCAATACTAAAGTAATGCAATATCGGATCACAGATCGGATAACGGATCAGAAAAAGACTTTTGTGAAAAAATTAAAGTGCGAAAATATGTAAAGGATACAATAGACCTTCGAGAGCCAATTTTTTTGGAATATTTTTTCATGTCAAACCAAACATTGCTATTTTAACTATAGCATTCAAGAAAAATTTGGGTAAAATCATTGAAAAGCCCGCGAGATATAACAAAAACGTATTTCCTAACTGAGTTCTGAAGCCCACCAAAGTGCCAATAGGCAATTAGAGCCTATATGACGGGTCATTGTCGCCAAAAAATCTTCATTTCAAATTCTGTTATGTTGAATGTGACTGTGTAGTTTTTAAAAGTTTCGCTAAAAGCACTAGAACAGAAATTGAACAAACGGAATAGAGTTTAAGAAGAGGTATTGAAATTACCCAAACAGAAGGGAATTTAAAGCATCACAAACACAACGTAGCAAAACTTGGAAGAAAAGAATAGAAATTGACCCTGTTCCAATTTCTGTTCTGTTAATCAAAGAACTGAGCAGAAACTATGTAAGACTCAGTTGAACATTATCATTTATGAATATCAATGCAATCTTTCCCGCGTCAAAAAAACTGCTGCCGTTCGATGAGAAAGCGACGATCTCCCTGCGAGCTGCGTCTCTCTGTTTCAGCGCAAGACAGGCCCGTCCATCGTCGTCCACAGTGCAATAACAGCAGGCAAATTACACTTCTTCTTCAGCTGCCTGTTCCTCTTCTGCCTCTGCAAGACCTCTAAAGACAAAAAACCTCGTACCTTTCAGGTCAAAGAGACATTGACTCATACCTTTTTTTGTCTTGCGTCCACACAAGCTTCCTCTGTGACATCGCGCGCGTAAAAAAAGCGTTGCAGAATGCTGGGCTCTGACGCTGGAAAGTGTTTCTCTACCATCTAAAGGAACTGCTCTTGGTGTTAAAGCCAGACTGATAGTGTTTGCCCAAAATTTAAAGCCAGTGGTGGGTTTGAATAGCTGGTAAGTGGGTCACTCGGCTAAAAGCTTACACCCCTCCATCAAGGCGAAGAATTTGTAACCTTCACAGGTCCTACACAACAGAAATTTAAACAGGAATTTTGCGGCGATGACTCCTCGTAATAGATGACTCCCGTAAGAGTTCATGCGGCAAAACATCCTGATCCTTTTTCTCTCTGATCCGTGATCCGATCCGTGATCCGGTCCGCGATCCGATCCGTGATACGGTTCATGATCCGATCCTGATTTTGTCCTTTTGGTGTCATGGGTTATGCCAGCCATCGAAGGTACTTTAATTTATATATATGTACATATATTTTACATATGTGTAATATCTAACAAGGTAATTTAACACATATGTAACATATATGCAAATATGCAGTTGTATGCATACATATATGTCACATATATGTGATTCTATCAATATATTATAACACATATGTACCATATGCAAACATTCAGTTGCATATGTGATATATATATAATGTACGTACCAGCTATCAATTAGATATCTGACATTATGAAATCCTAAATATAATTATAAACTTCATATTATTTAGTTACATGCAAAATGTACAGAACACCAAAATCTAACATTAATCAGTGCATTCAAAATTCATGCACCTCAATTTATATAGGTACCTATGTAACATTACTCTTATATGTCACATAATTCAGCAACAGTGAATTTATGCATTTACACTGTAAATATTGTCCATAATATGCTATAATGAACTTTATAATATAATGTTTCAATAATTTTAACTGTAGAAGTTTTTGTTCAGTCATTCCACACTGTGCTGTTGGCCATCATCATATATAACTATAAAAGGACTACAATTTGTCAGGAGATCATTAAAATATCTCTCAATTTCTCTTTCATTTTTTTCACCAGCAAATGCTAGAAGGACATAGTAACATTGCCAGAAAAAGTCACTCAGAGAAATTAAAAGTTCTCTTGAGAATTTTTTTGAAATTCTAAACGTGTGGCCACATTTTCCACCACTCTCAGCTATGTACAAACTACCTTAAAGCTAAGAAGGGTGGAGTTCTTGGGAATTTCTGGGAATTGAATTTGAGGCAAATTAAATAACCCTGAAATCCAAATAATTCCAAGAAATTCTCAATACCTTGAATGGGAAGGTTTTAAGACAAGGAGTCCTTTAAATAGAGGCTTAAAACTGGTTCAATAAAAGATATGTTAAACAAAATATACCAAGAGATGTATATACCTGTACATGTTTATCATGAAATTTATTATTTAAACTAAGTTTTAGTAAATCTTAACATTAAAATGCATTTTTTTCATAAAGCAGCAGTCAGTTACATTAAGTGCAAATTGTCAATTTAAATTCAATGTACTCATATCACAAATTTTCTTTCTAACCTCAAAGGCCTCTTGGATTCCAGTCGTAAAAGGTTTCCTTGTGATGCAAAATGTCTCGTGTCCGGAGATGTGCCACAATCATAATTCATAAACATAATCATAAGCATGGGTCAACGCTTCGGAATGTCCACATTCATTTGTAGGCAAGAATTTTAACGCACTATAATCGCTTCCTTCTCTTGTACATTAATGTTTCTTCGTTAGGAGACGCACTTGACTCTGTTGGCACCGCTGCTAGGTCAGTGAAAGCGAAAGCGAAAGACTGAGGAATCGAGATGGCTGTGTTGGAACGTGTCGCTGAACGCTTGTTACGGTCCAACTTCGTTAATTTGCGTACTGGTAAACTGTGATCATCTAGGTGGCTCTTATACTTCCTAAGGTGGTTTAGCCTCCATCTGTCATAATAATAAGGGTAAAACACGTTTGTAATCACCTTCAAAATTGTGATTGCATGCCTTCTGTTGTTTCACCTTTGCCGCGAACACAAGTCAAGTCAGGGTTTCGAGTCTTTGTTTCCTCGACAGCTTTCGGCTACAAATCTTACATTTGTAGTACGTTCGATTCTTCTCGAGTATTTCTACGCAGAGTGAGTTCACATCATTACTTAGTTCATCTTCAGAACATGGATCCAATCGATCCAAGGTAAAACGATCTCTCAAGACTGCAGTCAGGTAAGCCAGCGGATTCTCTTTACAAGCCAATGACAATCCCAAGATGTCCACGTGATCATCCCGTAACAAAGAAAATCTATTTGGCGCTCATCTTTGAATGTGCTTTTCATCCGTTGACCGGTCGATCGTGCGTTAAGTTATTTCTTTTCTCGACTGTTGACATCTCTAAAGAAGGGTTTTACCGTTGTTCAATGGGAAAACGAGAATAGCGCGAGTGTTGTAAATGCAAAGCAAGTCCTTGGCGCCGTGAAGTTAAAAGAAGGGACAACAGTTATCGACTGGCCGGTATAAGGGTCGAGCGGCCATATAAAACTACGGATTCTGAAAGTTTATGGTGAGTACAAATTGCGATATTTGGTACGAATCGGTCACTTGCATGCCACAGTTTCTTAAGCTTACGCTTTACAATAAAATAAATCTATCATTAGGCTAAAGGTTTCAGGATTATTTTAGTCGCGTTTGGCATTAGCTGCGAGCCCAGCAGGAAAAGAGAAGCAGCTGCGTAGTCTGTAGTTTGGGATAACTTCATTGCAATTAATTCAGTTACAACAAGAATTTAATTTTATAAAAAAATCAATTATTTAACTGTAATTAAGCCCTTCACTCCTAAGAGTGTTCAGTCAAAATTGAGTAGAGATCTCTCAAGTTGCAGAATCAACAAAAACAAACAACATAGCATGAAGATGCTGCTTGACAGCTTACATTTGAATTTTAACACACAAGAGCTTTATCCAAAGAAGTTACAACCACATTAAATTAAGTCAAAGCCTGAGTCAGGAAGGAAAGGATAAAATATCATTTATATCATCATCCCAAATGAAATGATTCCTTTCAAGACTATTCTTTGACTGATAGTATTTATTGCAATAAACATAATCCAAGTTATTGCATTTCAGGAAAAAGAATCAACAGATTTTATTCACAATTTGTGTCAAACCAAATTTACTGATTCACTAGGACTATTTTAAATGTATAGCTGTAATTGAGGATGATTTTTACAAAGTTTTCAAGAAAAGAAAAAGAAATTTCATCTTAATATTACTACATGTTGATGTTAATATACAATAGCAAATAATTAACATGTAAACCTGAGTTAAGCATGTAAATAAATTTCATTGCCTACTTGAATTTATAGTTGAGAGTTACTGCATGTATTTATTTGATATTTAGTTGCCTTGAAGTATTCCTAAAATTCCCAGTAATTCTTAAACATTCCTAGAAATTCCTTAAAATTCCTTGGAATTTCCTGCAAGTTTTAGATTCACAATATTTCAGGGAAGCCATTGGTGCTCTGAGTTGGAATTCCTAGGAATTGCAAGTCCTGTTGGCTATGAATGTGAAATTTTTCTTGGGTTAATTAAAAAGTTTCTGATGCTACACAAGTAAAATACAGGTGCTTCTAGTCATGTGTTTGATAGTTAATAATGCAAAAAATATGAGAGACACATTTAGTGATTAATAGCTGCCTAAAATCATTATGTTAGCTTTGGAAATTGTCTAACTGCTATAAATCCTTCTTCATTTCCAGCATTTGTTCAATCACAGTTCAAAGAGGAGAACAGTGTCACAAAAGTCCAAAAATCAATACAGGACAAATGTACTGGAAGCAGGAGAGGCATTTCCAAAACAGTGAGACAATAAGATGAACTTTATTACTTGTAACTATATATTGAATGCAAACCAATTTTAAATTTCTACTGTATTTAGATCTTTCTTGAAATACATGATTGTAATCACAGTCTCTTTAATTAACTTCAATTGACATGAATTTTTAATCATTCTGTCATTCTTCTACTAGAATTGTTTTAGTTGTTTCCATTGAGAACTGTTATAAGTATAAATTTAACTTTATTAGAAACTATTCTATTTTTATTGTATGTTGATGACATGCCTACTGTAGTTAAGAGTGTGTTTCTGGCTATGTTTGCTGATGATTCTTAATGTTATAAGATCATAAATAATATAAACAATTGTAACGATTAATTTTGCAAGAGGACTTGCAGTTGCTCTATTATTGGTCATTAGCAAATGAATTATATTTTCAGCCTAAAAAGTGCAGTAATCTACATATATCTAGAAAGAGCATAAGCCCCCATTGTAGCTATAATTTAAATGGTATAGATTTGGAGGTTGTCTCAAGTGAAAAAGATTTGGGGATTATAATTGCAAAGGACACCTGGAAAGAACACTTACTTATGATAGTTGCTAAAGCAAATAGGGTTCTAGGTTTTCTTAAACAAAATTGCACAGGGTTGGTTGGTGAGGGCCCACTTTTGCGACTTTACTCCTCCTTAGTGTGTTCCCATTTTTGTTATTGTTCTCAGCTATGGGCACCTCAGTCTAGTATTAGTAATTTACTCTTAGTAGAAAGGGTACAGAGAAGAACCACACATTTTATTGTTTATAGAAATAGTACCCTATCCTATAAGGATTGTCTTGTTAGGCTTAAACTATTACCACTTAACTATTGGTTGGAGTATTTAGATCTCATATTTTGCTTTAAATGTCTTCATGGACATATAGATCTAACCTGACAGATTGATAATTATTTTTCACCTGTTACCACTCAGACTCGCCTAGGATGCTCAGCTTTTACCTTTAAGCTAAATATGAGCGAAACATCTACTTTTCGAGACTTTTATTTGATTAGAGTTATTCCCTTGTGG
The DNA here is from genome assembly GCF_964205215.1 of Stylophora pistillata. Taxonomy (NCBI): domain Eukaryota; kingdom Metazoa; phylum Cnidaria; class Anthozoa; order Scleractinia; family Pocilloporidae; genus Stylophora; species Stylophora pistillata. The sequence goes on from NC_142519.1 coordinate 56,118,871, forward strand.
AACAATATTCCAGTTGATGCTAGGCAGTCAGAGTCCCTTGGCTCTTTTAAACGCAAGCTTACAGTGCCCCTGAGACGAAAATTGACCATTTTATTTTGGCCTAAATTGTTTCCACAATGTTGAATTGGGTCAAGTTATGACCCTTTTTTCCATTAAAAACTCAAAACAAACCTTTGATGACCAATTTTTACCGCTTCAAAGTCGTCCAAAAATCATCCGCCATTGCTGAAAACATGTTCCAGCCGAGTCTGCAAAAACATCATCATGATGTCAAAGGCTCAACAAACTTATGCTTTGCTTTGTCACAACTCTCTTTGTTCACTGCACAGAGAATAACACATATTACTTTTTTGAGAATTGCTTCTTTGTCAGTCGAGAAATGTCGACTTTTTCAGACGATGAATTGTCTCAGAAATAATCTGAAGCTTCTGTGGATAGTTTTGCGCCAACAAACGATGAATTTTTGCCATGCGAATAAAGACAGAACAGCACAGACTCCCCATGTGGCTTTTGTGGTTGCATCGCTTTATTGCCTTCGAACTGTATTTTTGCTTGTCGTAAGGGATTTTCCTTTTTTGCAAGAAATGATCAGGTGATTAGTAAAAATAGTTTTCGGCAATGGCTAATTGTGTATCCGAAGGCCGATATTGGGAGTTTGTGAAAGCCATTTCTAAGCCATCAATGTGTTTTCATCGATGCATTTGGTCAATGATCTCATTAACCTTTTCCTATGTGCTTTTTACTATCGGTGCCTTGAGATGTTTGAAGTGAACTCTGTTGTTGAGTTGCACTTTGGCCTCGTTTGTTTTTTTCTGTCCTATTCATGATGACTATTGTTGTGTTGCTTCGGTGAGGTTTAAAGCAGAGTTTGTTTCAACTCTTTTAGAGCCTTGACCTCATTGCGTTACAAAGTATTTTTTTGACTTAGATGCAGTCTGCGAGTAGGGTTATGACAATTTTCCAAGTAGCTCTGAAGGGCAACAGAAGACTGAACCAGTGACATTCAGTTTGATATGAAACTGAAGTGGTTCTTTGTTTTGTCCGTGAAAGGTGTAACGGAGGTGCATTCGTCTTGCGAATAAATCTCGCAAAAGTTGGCCTGATTTTAAACTCGTTGGTCACAGGCGTTGGGATGAATTTGAGACCCTATGATAGCACGCTGACTTGGCTGTCAGATGGTTGATAGTTTGACAGGTTTTTAAAAAAATTTTCATTTTCTCGGTTGTATGGCTGCAACCCTACATTTTAAAGTGTTTTTACGCTCCATGTCTTATGCTGTTTGTTCTGCTTTCTCTGATATTAAAGCCAGCTTTTTTTAGAATAGAGGACATAATTATATTTTTCATCTCTTTTTATAAAAGTGAGCTCTTTGAGGTCAGAAATCTCAATCCTCAATTCGGCTATTTTATCATTCTTATTTACATGTTCACCGAGTACTTTCCTTTGTGTAAAGTATTCTGCCAGAGAGTTGTTAAAGGTGGATATTGATCAGCTCATATGTAAAGGTGACAAAATCCATAGAGGTTCATAGACTTCTCTTTCCGGCGTCGAGATCACATTGAGGACGGTTTTTCTTGTTCCTTCTCTTCTTGAATGTAGGCACTGAACCCGACAGAATTCTTCCCCTAGATCCTTCAAAGTACACAGATCTCTCGAAAAAGTCCTCCGAGAAGTGTTCAGAGTAGATCACAAATATTCCTGCAGGATTGAAGTTTACTCGGCGAGGTCACGCAAATCGCATCTGTTTTTCCTGCTCTGATCTATTTGCAAGGCTCCGATGCAGAGAAATACCTGCAGCATGGTCTGCACGATTACTTCAGCTTTGAATTACGCATCGATGCCCAGTCATGTTTGTTTAGTTTTTGTAAGAATAGAGTAAAGCACTCTGTTATGTTTGCTTGACATTTTGCCATGTGAGATTTTCAAGTTGAGCCTTTGACATCAGTTCCTCTGAGTCCTGCGATCAACTTCTGGAACATGATCAAATAATGGCGGACTCGAAATCGTGAATTTAACGGCCCGAAAAAAGATATTTCTGGTGCTCAGTCTAAAGTGAAATTCGGCAGAGTAGGTGAAGGAGACACACTGAACACGAAAATGGCAAAAAATGATGTACAAAAATTTGGATCTCTGGGGCACTTCAAAGAGTTTTACTTTAACAGACTCTTAAATGTCTTTGATGGCAAATATTATCGCACTTTCAAAATAACGTGTCCTAAATGTCGTCGGATAAATACCCACTCGGTTTGTAGCTGTTAGTTTCTAGTTATTGTCTTCTTTTTCTGTAAGTGTATTAGATTTAGGGGATAGAGGGGACAGGATGCTTAGTTTTTGAGGGTTGGGTTGGTATTTAAACCTAGTAGGGGACTCATGTCCTATTGTTTATATACCAGTACTTTGTACAAATCCTTAAATAAATAGGAAATAGATAGATAGAAAGAAAGATAGATACATAGATAGATGGTAGATAGATAGATAAATAGATAGTAGATAGATAGATAAATAGATAGTAGATAGATAGATAAATAGATAGTAGATAGATAGATAAATAGATGGTAGATAGATAAATAAATGGTAGATAGATAGATAAATAGATGGTAGATAGATAGATAAATAGATCAGTAAATAGACAGTGGTGGTACAAGTCATATTTAAAGAGATCATGCTGCTTCACTCCCCATCACTTTTTGTTTGGGTTTTTCATTTGTTATTTTCAGTCAATGAATTAATGGTTGATGACTTTAAGGATCATAATTAAAAAATTAAACCAAAGTGACAAGATAAGTCATCACCGTACCTTGCAATGTATGGCTCGCAATAATTCCACTGTAAACTGAGCAAGCCATTCCCGAAGCTTGTTCTTCATCAGAACTTCTATCTTCAACATCCACTTCACCTGAGTAATCTTCAACAGCATCATCTGGGGGCACAAGGTACACTAAATGTTTCATGAGAACAAAAACTGTCTTAAGTACAAAGACACTGGCTGTTAAGGGGAATTGGGTTAAAATAGTATCTTTTCTTGAAAAGTTAAATGGCAGTAGAAAATAAAACTGTCTTTAAAGCTATATTAAACTAACTTTACCACCAAGTTAATCAAGTTTTAGCAGATCCTAAAAGAAATAACAAATGAAGGGAATTGGTTCACTGAGGTTCCAATGTAAGAAATATTGATCACTGGTAACTTGTAGAAAAATCCATAGCAATAGAAAAGAAAAGCTGTACATGAATGGATGAGAATCCCAACCTTACTGATCTGGATAACTTTCACAACAAATTCTCATCCCAAAATAAAAAGCAGATCAAATGTTTTTCATTCACGCTAAACTTTTTTTAATTTCTCCAAACTCTGTCACTCCCAGAATCTTATTCAATTATATTCATCCTATTTACAGCTATCATTACACTCTGCCATTCATTCACTATAACATATGCTGTGAAAATTTTGTGTTAAGTGATAAAGTGAAGTTAAATAATATCTATGGTAGTTTCTCGGTCATAAGATGCACTCGGTTATAAGGCGCACCCCAAACTTAACAACTTAGTCGAGCCAAGTTCCCAAACTGAAAATTTCATGAAAATACTCAGTTATAAGACGCACCAAAAGGTTGAGAGTTAACAAAAGGTGTGACGGATCTGAAAAAGTTTCATGGTTGCTCTGGAGGTTAAAGCAAATGGCAAAAACTCCCAGTTCGCCAGCTGGATATCAACATGCCACCAAGGATGCAAGTTTCAGTGCACAAAAAAGGTTGGATGGGCGACGGAGGTAGGTTTTACCTCCACTTGGTTTATTCAGAGATGGAACTTTTTGAGCAAGCAACACAAACACAATTCTAGGAATTTGAAACATTGGTTTGAATGATTTTGTTGTCATGGATATTATGTTACTGAGCATGTGCTGTTAAGAATGTACACAAATTTCTGTTTGTTTGCTTTCCTATGGAAGTTGATTAGTATTCCTTATAAATTCATAGGAATAAAGGATTGAATTCTAGGCAATCTTTGCTACATCTCAGACCAAAAAAGCTCTGCTCGTGTAAGATTGGTTTCGTGGTCATTTGATGGTTCTTTTTAGAACCACCAGATCTAAAATAGTTAATGACCAACAATTAGTGTTCTTTTCATGTCTTTGTAACTGTAAGTTCTGCTAAAATTGTGATCTTAAGATTTTAGTAGCGTAAAATACTCGGCTATAAGATGCACCCAAATTTCAGCACTAACTTTCCACCTGAAGACAGAGTTTTCTTATTGAAACTGTGCATCTTATAACCAAATAACTATGGTAGTTAGCATCTTTCTTTCTCCTAATCATTTTGAGTTCATGAATTACAATCAGTTTACAATGTGAGGAGAAGATCCTTAATGATCACTCCTGAGAGAGAAAGGGTTGAAATTTTCACTACTCACATTATAATGGTAATTAGTAATGGTAATATGACTGAGTGGAGTCCAATTCCATCTGTATTCATATGAAAATTGGATGACTGTGCTAAGGGAGTCCAATATGTTTATCACGAGTATTATTACAGACTTAATAAAATATAGGGCAAAATTACTGAATGCTGATTGGTCAATGAAGAGGGTATTTTTTTCTTAATTTTGCTTGAGAAGAGAGCAAAATTACTAGTTCATGATTGGTACTCGGGTTGCCTAGCAACAGCTTATGCTATCAAAAAGTTGTTGCTGAAGATTTTCTGTAAGAATGGCGTCTCATTTCGAGATAGTTGATGAGGAATATATCGAAGAATTAAAAGACAAGAGTGAAAACGAAAATACGAGGAAAAGCACAGAGTACGGGAAGAACGTTTTTAAAGAGTGGGCGAATGAAAGAAACTTCCAAGCAAATTTAGAAGAGTACGAGAGTGATGTCGTCGACCAAACACTGGCGCACTTTAATGTCAAGTTACGAAAAGAAAACAGGGAGTATGAGCCCGACTGCCTGAAAGTAATGCAGGCGTCACTGGAGAGATATCTAAAATCAAAAGCCTATCCAAAGTCCTGGTATCTTTGTGCAAAAATAAAATTTCATTCAGCTCATTCATGCATTTGTGGCCATTGATTCTCTGTCAACTTTAAATGGCTTCCTATGACTGATTACTGAAGAGCACATTCAGAAACTCAGTAATTTCCCCCTCAATTTCATTAACAAGTAATCGCAATGAGTCCTAGTAAAATTAAGGATTAATATCACTTGTGTTTTCAGAAGTTTCTGAAATTTCCCGAGTCACAAAGCGACTCAGGCAATCTCAGCAACTTCTGAAAACATGCGTGATATTAATCCTTCATTTTACTCGGCCCCACGCGAGTACCTATACGAATTGAAGGACAGGAAGTCTTATTACCAATAAATCATAAAAAAAAATACAATTTCAGAGAGAGAAAGGGAAAATTTGCTTTAAACACTAAGAGGCATAAATTGTTTAGTGTCACTCTGAAATTGACAACAATCAAAATTTGAAGTTGATTAGTTGATATTAATTACAACATTGAACCTGATTGGCTTATTGAATTGTTTGAAACAAACTGTCTGATAACAACTTGGTGAGTGAATTGGTGTAACATACAAAGAAGGAAATTTTTAAACCAATCACAATTAAGGACAATGTATTTTTTTTTTATCATTATATCCTAAATACCTCAATTGAAAACAAAATAAAACTGGAAGATTTTGTGCAAACAGTAATTTAAAAGGGCCCTCTAATCCAGATAAGATGCAATCATTGGAATCTAGAGATGACTGAGTGCTTTGTGTTCAGTTGAGTACGGCAACAAAGCTAGCCAGCATTGGGTTATTAAAGAAAACTCTGTCAATTTTTTGACTACCGGTAAATATTTTGAACCAAACAAGAAAATATACATAATATTTTAAATTTGGCTATATTTATGACAATTGAACCTTAAACAACCCAAAGAGGAGAGCATCTGATATCAGAACTCTTACCTTCTGGAAGACCAGCAACAACACAGCCCTTGTAAAATGGGTTATGACTCTCCTCATTGCATTTTGCAGATTTGCCAACAGGGAACCATGTGGTTCAAGGGTATCATTAATTGCTATAACTATACCAACTCTTCCAGATTTCCTTGAAAGCCTGAACAACAGACAGCCATCAAAATTTGCCACTCTTACCCTATAACTTTCTTGTGCCGTAAGATGGATGGTGAGGTGATTTTTAAGCTTTGTCTCATCCTTAGAATTTGCAAAGCCAACCTCCAGGGATTCTCCACGAACAAACATTGGGAAGCTCAGATTAAGACTTGTATCTTCTAAGAACATCTTTTTAACTGCTTCATCCCTCTGAATTGCTTGCTGTAGAGACTTAAACGATTCTGGAAAATCTAAATAGCTGAATTTGCCCACACCTTCCTTTACTTCTTCAAACAGTTCCTCACCATCTTGAAAAGTAAACTTTCTGCATCCCTTTACAGGATAAAGGCTCAGCAGCTTGCATTTTGAATCTTGAGCATGGCAGCATGAACCATATACCACCACTAGGGTGAAACTGTTCAAATGATTTGAGCTGGCCAGTCTAAACATCCTGCCAACACTGAGCATTTCTTGGAAACAAAATGTATCATATTCAAGTTCAGGATTTACTTACCAACTGCTCTAAAAAAATTACTTCTGGATTAGTATAAGAATTGAATTCTGGTAAAATCTAGTACACAAACACACCTTGGTGGGTGAGATTGATGCACCAAAAATGTCAGTGAGAAGAATACTTTAAGAATTGAGAACAAATAATCCTTTGGAAAAACCTTTCACCATTCTTTTCAACCACTACAAACTTAAATATCAATTATGCAAGAGTCATGACAACAAAAAGTACACGTTGAATATATGGCTTTGTAAATATATCACTTTGCTGCCAAGCCAATTTAAAGTCAACCTTCCTCCACCATTGGTCAACTTGCCAACAAAACTGGTCAACTCGCTGACAACAATTTTAAAATTTGTAATTCAATTTGTTTATTTCCTCCTTTCAATACAGTGTTTACACTGAGACCTTTAATAAAAAAGTTTAAAATTTTAAATCAAAACTTGCCAACATCAATAATTATTGTATTACATTTGTTCATGTCCATATACTTCATTCCTTGTGTATTCAAACAAGGATACTTCAGATTTTGGTCAATGTATTTCTTTTCATCTATACATGCAGTCAGTGTTGAAATGGTACCTGTTAAAACATACCAGCTTCAAAGACCAACAAGACCAGTAATCAAAGACAAATAGCAGTGTTGAGAATATTGCAAATTTATAATGGTTACATATATATCCACAAACATAGATTAAAATGTCTGACACATGTCAAATAATTGAGAAGAATGAAACAAATCATATGGAGTTTGATGACTAATTGTCAGATTCTGAGTGTGAGATATCCAAACAGACTGCAAACAATTGATAGACAGAAATCTGATTGACTTTAATGGAATTTTCAAATGGTGAACTCTCTCAGGTTTTGGCAGGCCTTATGTTAAGATATGTATTCTAAACAACATTTTCCTCCAAGGCCAACAATGAGGTACAAATTAAAGTTTTAAAATGTTCAAAATGTTTATCTTTAATGTCATTAGTCATGCAATTACCTGGAAAATAGGAGAAACACACAGACCAATTCCTCTCAGAGTGTTTAACTAGTCCAAGGCAGGGTGAGAGTAAGTCTTGACCTCGCTCTTGCACTTACTCAAAAGTGGAGGGAAAATCACTTTCAAGTTGATCTATCACTTGTGAAAAAGTCTCTAGATCTGGAAGAATGATTCCATAATCAACTCCAAACCTTTTTTTCAACATGCTCAAAGGAAGCAAAAAAATCTCTCTGTATCTCTTCGCTTTTTACAAACTTCTCTATGAAATAATCTATGAGAGTAACATCACCAATGTCTCTCCACCTTGATCCAAGATCCTCCAGTTCAAGAGGCATGTCTGTCACTTGATAGGATCCAGGGACCAGAAGTATTGGGTACCTTTTTTGGTTTATGGTAGGTTGAATTTCTTGTCACAAGCTTTTCCATAATACTCCTCAAATTTCCTCCTTATGATACCAGATATTTGAAGCGGAGTCTTAGAGAAATGGGAAAGAGTTCCATATAACCCCATACATCAATTATGCATTCACTTATTAAAGACTAAATATAAAGGTTTCTTTGCAACACTCTACGCATAATTAATGCGCGAGGTTATATGTGGTCTCCATCGCAGCCGTTTTTGTTTTGGATGTCACGCAACGCTCCCCCAAAAGAACGGCTGCTGACAACCGAACTACATTCCTTTCTCATTGTCCTTGCGGTTTGGTCGCGGTCTATTGAACAGACTAATCACATACCAGAAAATCTGAATGACGTAAGGTTTCACGCGAAAATGTGGATGTGGCAGATGATATAGCTATCAAGTCGGGAGAAACACTGAAGAAATTTGTCGATGAGAGCTCGAAATGTTTTGCATGTTCATAGTTGTGCCCTGGTAAAGATAGAGTATATATTTTTGGGAAAACTTCTCACAATTTGGTTGAAATTATAGAATCTACGCTTAACATAGACGTCAACTGCTACGCCAACGACGCTAACGCTAGATTGTTTGAGCTATTGTTAAAGTTTCAGCGAGCAACTGAGAAAGTAGAAGCTTAAAACTGAACTGAAACTCTTTATTCGCACTATTTCAAGAGGTTACTACAGATTATAAAAGTCAGAATATATAAGAAACAGTAAATTACATCAATAATCAAAAGGAAATACAAGACGCCTTTCAATCTAGGCCAAGGGCTAAACGCTTGCTTCGACCTACAGATGGAGATCAGGAGGAAAAAAGCGCGTGCTTGCCATCCACAAACCGGGCGAAGCTTCGAGAACACTGGAATTTAGATCGGCCAACGTCTCCTACACTACTTGTACTTCTTCATTTGCCAGTCCGCTGCTAGCTGGAGCGAACCCGATTAGTTATGTTCGTGGCTTTTTATCACCAGTACAGGAAATCGGCCCGAATTATCGAGTGTTTCCGCACGTTGGTACAACGTAACAACAATACACAATAATATGACCACTTTCATCGGTAACATGATCAAACACGAGTGGGAGTGCTTGATATATTAACGATTTCCCGGATCCTGTAGGCAACTTAACAAAAAACATCTTCTTTCTCGACTAAAACTTTTTTAATTGCAAGCTTCTTGTGAGCATTAAGCTCGAAAATTTTGAACTTTGACGACGTTTTGCGAAAAGCTCCTTCAAGCACCGCCATTTGTCTTGTGTTTTCCACATGAGGATCGTGATAGAAAACGATATCTTATTGGACGAGTCTCAAAAGGTGAGTCTGGCGCGAAAATCTTCTTGAAAATGGAACCCGAGCTGTGATTGGCCAATTTGGAGAAAGGAATGTAGTTCGGTTGTCGGCAGGCGTTCTTTTGGGGGAGCGTTGCGTTACATCAAAAAAAAAAACGGCTGCGAGGGAGACTAGGTTATATGGAACTCTTGCCGAGAAATGAAATGCAGTTTCTGTGACCTCCAGGGCAGACTTCTGGATAATTGGCAATTTAAACACTTGCTCACCCTTCTCCTCACTAATCCTTTTGTGGTGATTAATGATGTCGTTTACCTTCCTTCGAGTAAAATAAAGGGGAGGTAAGGCAAAATCCAAAATAAGAAAATCAGTTAGCTTATTAGGTCCGGTTTGTGTTCCTTCACAAAGTTGAGCCGCGCTCTACTTTTCGCAACAAACTTCTTCAACCTGCAACAAATGTTTTTGTTGCGAGACAAGTTGATCACAAAAGGTGAAAAACGAGAAACATCGACCAAAACTTGCAACGAAACAATGTTGCGCGCCAAGTTGAGGGTTTTTGTATCTCGTATTTCGCCACCTTTAGCAAATCACAAATCGCAAATCGCAAGATAGAAGAACTAGTGCGAAATAAGGGTGGTTAGCGGTGAAATTTCAAATCATTTGTAGTCGCAGTAAATAATCGTGTTAACAATATACTGTGTAAAAAGTTAGACAATTTTTCAAAAGCGTTGACTGTATAAATCTTAATTACTGCTGTAATGACCAACAAGAAACATCGGGAAAATTACTGAGACGAATGATGTTTACGCTTTGCAACATGCTATGTGACGTAAAAAGCCAGCTCATTCATGAAATGGTAAAAGAATTTTCATTGCACTTGCTAATCCTGGTTATCGCTACCAAAGGGGAAAAATATTGTAGTGATAACTCTATAATGTGGTACTGGTATTTCTTTTTAAGAGTGAGAATTGTGTTGATGTGAGTGAGCTGTATTAAAATAACTAACTGGGGGGTGGGGGGTAATGAGGGAGATAGGGGTAATGGTCGTGCTCCCTGGAGAAAATTTACTTTTCAGCAAGTCAGATATGCTATTTTGGGGTTAATGGCATTTTAAATTTGGCCTTAATATTTGCCATTATAACTACAGTTTAGTGATTATGAAAGGGTAATCAGAGCCCATTTTTGGCTGACCTACCCCTCCTCTGAATGGAATTTCTGATATGGGGTATGGTTTGGTGATAAACCTTGAAATGAATTGTTTTCGCTAACTCCTTTATTTCCTTTATATTTTTCTCTTCTTTTTCCTCTAAATGCAACAACCTACTGCACCTTCTTATATAGTTCCTTAAAATCTTTCTAGAAGATTCTACAGGTCCACAACACAACTATTTTTAGTAACATTACATCATAGAATTTTCCAGAATTTACGTTGAACAACTCGAGTTTCTATAAGTAGACGTCACGTATTCATATCGAAACCACTAGAACTTTCCCAAAGGACTGAACAAGAATGTTCTGGAAATCACTGGATAATCGATAAACGTGCCAAATAACATGTCTTCTGTCCAGGGTATATGCCACCAATTCTTCTTTGAACCAGTTTACCTGCATAATTATTATATAATAGCATTCACAAGTGATGGAAAATGGTTGCGTTGAAATATATTAGCAAGTTTTCTCAGCTGGTTACTTCATTCATGGAAAAGGTGGAAGCTGCATGTGCATCAAATGCATAACCTGAGTTCAAGCCTTGAGTTCGCCAATTTTATCAAATACTCAAGCCTTTTCAAAAACTATTTGTCATAGTGAACCAGTGAAAGTCTCCTAAGATGGTCAAATGAATTCTTTTTCAGATCAATAAATTTGTCAAGTTGTTATAATTGTTATTATTTTTTTATGTTATTCCTTGTTGCTATTGTCAAAACTTTTCAACCTCTTTAATGTGGCTGATAACAAAATTTTTTAATTTTAAAAACTAAATTAATTTTAAAACTGAAGAGAAAACTGTGCCAAACTCCAGAGTCAACTGTTTACTCAAATGCACTCCAAAAGCTGTGCTTACTTCTAGAATATATCATAAAAGAGTTGTGTATTTGTATTTTAAGTAAAAACATGATTTCAAGTGCAATTTGATGTTGATAAGCTCAAGTAGTTTCTCAAAGACAACAAAATAGTATAATACACATTAAAAAGGAAAGCTTATTAACTTCAACTCCTATCTTTTCCAAATGCCAAAATGAGTATTTCCTGGTTTCATAACTATACCTGTCTTGAACATCTATTAAAAAAAAATTGTGTACTTATCTCTTGACTAACTAATACATTCTAAGTGTGGGAGCAAAATATTTACATAAATGTGACAATTTTTAGCTATGAAATATCTTTTGCACAGTCTTTGTTTACTTGGATAATAACATGAATTTAGGTGTACTTTGGTGTAATAATGCATATTAAGTAAATACAACAACAAAGCAAGGGCTATTTATAATTGGCACTCGTGTCACAACTTTGCACACATTACAAGAAAAATGCACTTGTTTTCAGCCAATCAGATGTGTCATTTTTTCAAGTATATTACGAGTGAAAATGTTGGTTAATTAGCAATCTTATAATAATAAAGGCCGTCTTTGTCCTGAACACTGCTTGGTGTTTTGTTTTGTGGTTTTGTTACGGTATTAGTTTTTGTTTCTATTTTACGAACAGAAAAAGAATTTGACGTGGTTATAGGGCCTTAATTGGTTGTTTGATTGTCTGGTTTGGAAAGGTTAGGAAACCAACTAAGAGGGTTTAATTAAAACTAACTTAAAAGACTTAAAGCTCTACCCTCCAGGAGGGGGGCTTTGGGATTTTTTGTTTTGCAGTTTCAGCTATATTTTATATTGAATTTTTCAGTTTTGTGCCAATGAAACTTCTGCTTATCTGCTTTGGTGTTCATTACAGTTTGCCAACTTTATGTCCTTTAGCATTTGGTTTTCAGTGGTTTTTTTTGGTCAAAAATACTTATGGAATTTCAGATTTGGTATTCAATGTTGATTTGGGTTTTTCCTATCTAAGTTTTGGTTTCTCTTCGATCTGAGTGGCCTGTACGCTCCAATTGTCACCACTCTATTATATCAATTAGGTTTTGATAGCTGGGATGTGAAAATTTATCGGTTTTGATGGTTTTGCAAGTGGTTTTCTGTTTTGATTCTTTTTTTCAGTTTTGCAGTTTTGAATGATTTTTTTTTCCTATGGTTTTGTGGTTACCTTTAGACCCCAATTCCCCCCTCTTTCTGTTAACTTAATATGTTCATAATAAATACTTTGCACTCACACAAATCTATTAGACACGAGACACAGTTGATCAAACTATTGTTGCTCACAATAATACTTCTCAGCCAAGTCTTTGCGCAAAACAAATTTGTGGCTCAGAGCAGTCTACAAATTCTGGTAAGTTGCATCATGCCCATTCTTTTGTTTCCACTTCTGCAGCATATGACGTGCTTTTTGAGAAAGTAACTTTTCCCCAGATCTATCTCCTGGAGCTCTGCTAGCAAAAATCTTGTACATCCCCCGAGTGATTCCCAATCCTTGCCAATATTTCGGCCCAACCTTGCAACTCATCGTCAGTTGGTTCACCTAGTTTGACTGAAAAGGCAAATTAGCATCACTAGCTGACATAATAGTAAACTATGGAAAAGTAACTATAATTACTGGTAGAAAGGATTCAAAGCCCTGGAAAGCATCCACAATGCCTCTCTACCTATATCAGTCCTTTTTGAAGATTCCAAATAAAGTACTAATTATGAATCCATTATTAAAATTATAATTGAAATGTTGGTTATTGTTATATTCAAATAGATGTGCCTTAAAAAATGTAAATGTCTGGAGAGTCTGGCTTTCCCATCTAGACTCTCCTTGAAATGCTCCTTGAAATGGTAAACACCACAGTGTACACTACTGAGTTATGAATGTACACAGGAGGTTGCTTAAGCACAAAAGAAGCGTAAGAGTTCTAAGAGGCGATAGCCAAGAGCCACTATAGCTTCTTGAGTGAGTGCTTTGCAAACATCCCAGGTGCATCCATAACTCAACAGTGTATGCTGTGGTGTTAACCATTTTTTTTATAACATAACTTTGATACATTGTGGCAAAAGAGTTCCCTTTACTTAGCATGAAAATCTTCTGTGACTAGAAAAAACAAGCACATAGAAACTAGTCTTTGCATTTGCTCACATCAAAAGCATACACCCATGAGCAAATGGTTCACACTGTATTGACCTGTCAGAGTGCATGCGTTTCTGTGGTTATGTTATAACAACTTTTGACCACTGTGACAACTAATATCACTGTTGATAAGAGTACAGACCACGCTAAACCTCTGCCAATCTGTTTTTTTTAACCACAATATCCACATCAAATAGAATGATTCTTTTAGTGCATGACCATTGCATGACATTTTGTCAGTAAAGACAGACTTACAATGAGAACTCTTCAACCATGTTTGAGTGTATGCTATATTACTATTTCTCAACCCCCTTAGTATTCCAAAGGGGGTCATCCAACCAAGACATGCCAGATTTGCCATGTCCATGTGCTTTGAAACCCCAGTGAAACACAGGAATGATGCACTATCCATGAATTTCATACAACATCAAATCCTTTATTATAAGGAAGCATCAAACTCTGGTGAACTCATTTCCGAATTAACAAAAAACTTGCTGACATGTGAGAAATTCGTAAATATTTCCTTTTTCTTTTATTCCTGAGGCATGATTGAGAAGCTATTTCATAAAACTCACACATCGCAGTTTCATCAGGGATTTCCAAACACTTGAAAACAATAAAAACACTCAGTTGCTTTCATCAGTTTTCTCCTGTTTGGAAAACCTGACGATTCCCTCGCACTCACTTTTTGAAAAAATGATAGAAAGATTAAAACTGGAAATATATATTTCAGCCAGAAACCATAACAAGATCATGTTAAATAAAGAAAATAAAGGAGTCTTTGTTTTTGGGTCTTTGGTCTTTGATCTTTGATCTTAGCTTTCGGGGTCATAGACAAAAATTCTAACTGTTAATCAGGTTTCACCTCAGACAAAATTCCCTTGCAACAACATCCAGTCGAACAGTCTTGTGACATAGCACATCATACAGCGCTTTGTAAGGAATAGGGGAGGTGGTGATATTCCTCCACTCCAAAAGCATAGAGTAGGCCTTATCATCCTTATTGACCTTGATGTCATCAATTTGATCCTGGGAAAGCCCAAGAAGGAGACCAATTCGTTCCCACTTGGAGGCTACCCTAATTGACAGTTCAAGTAGTTGTGCATCACTTGGTTTACCATCTTTATATTTCACTACAAGCAAAGAAATATCAACTAAATGCTCTTCAAATAAAGCAAAGATAAGAACATATAAAAGAGCTTAAAATACTTCATTACCTGCAAGAAAAATACTTGTAAGACTAGTGAAGTTCATCAAACTCTAGAGGAAGTAACTTCATATAAGCAAGTGTGAAGACATTCCTAGTTCACCATCATTAGTAGGCTTATACTATTTTGCAAAAAAAAAATAAAAAAGAAAAATGAAACAAAACAAAATGGAAAGAAATGAATCAAGGCGAGATCTGACAAAACCAAAGCAATGATGAAGATACAATTCTAATGAGGTAAAGATAACTTTCACAAGGATTTTGGAGTAATCGTTAATTAATAATATGAATTTTTATTCATTTTGCAAAGAAGTAATTGTGAAGGGTTATTATTTTGCCAAAAAATACATTCAAAATACATATACAAAAATACATTTAAATATTACAAATTAGTATATTACAAAGGATTTTGGCCTCCCCTTCTCTCTTGCGCCTTATTAAAATAGTAACTTTACGAGAGATACTATTTTTGAAAATAGTTGATTTTGCAAAATAGTAACTCTTCTTAAATTACTACTTTGCAAAATGACCTAAAATCCTTATTATTAATTAACGATTACTTCATAATCCTTGTGAGTCATCTTAACCTTCTTAGAAAATATATCAGCATTATCCCTTCAGTTTGTTAGATCTCGTTTGGTTTTGTTTCGTTTCGTATTGCAAAATATTTTAAGCCCCACTAGCATGGTATACTCTGTTACATTCTATACCATTAAATAATCCCAAAGCCATCAAGTAACAGTCCTAAGAAATGTTGGCAAAATTCAAGTGAAGATTTGGGTCAATGAAAATGTGTTAAGTACTGTTGATGTGGGCTAAATATTAGTCTTACATTGTGAACTGCCACACTCACTTGTAGATGGCTGTTCACCAATCTCCCAGTCACCTGCACAAGTCACAATAACTATATTTAGACAATTATCAGGATCAGTTTTTACCACAACTAATAAAATTAGAGCTAAAACACATTCAGGTGACATATTTCATTAAATGTTTGGTACTAGGCAGGAAAGACTGTCTTTGATCTAATGCTCTACGGTCAGTACTGTCTGCGTAGCCAAAATCTTATTAAACAATTAAAGCAACCAGTGAAACCCAACTAAAAACCATGTAACATCCCAGATAAAATCCAGTTACATAACTGTAAAGCCCAATAATTAATAATGGTAATTGAACTGAGTAAAGTGCAGTTTGAGCTGAAATCATATGCGTGATTTCAAACTTGAATGAGCGCTGCGCGCTCGTTTGATTAAAATCACAAGTATGATTTCAAACCAAAATTGCATGACATGAGGTTCAATTACCACTTTATTACATCCATTTTGAAATTGCCCAAATACAGGACTTGTTCAATTCAAATATTTTACTGATGCAGTACTGAGCTGGTTTATAAAAAGGGGAACTGGAAATGCTTTTACATCTTACTTTGTATGCAAAACAGAAAGAATTTGACATCATGTGCCAAAAACTCAATCAAGCATAGAATGATGCAATTTAGAGCCAAAAATGGTGTGATTTGGGAATAAACTGCACCAATTACAACCAATCAGATTACAGGGACTGCCAGTGATTTCAAAATGGATGTAATAAATCATTCAATTGCCTAACTTAACCAAAAATGATAATCTGAATTAAGACAGTACTATAGCTGTCAATTAGGTAAGAATATTCTCAGATAAATTTTGTCCCTTTTTTATCCATGAAGCACCATGTAGCTGTATTTGACTTCATAGCCCAATAATTTAATCTATTGACATTGCCACAACAAAAAGCCACCTGAAAACTGTAATTGATGATTATTAATCCAACCTTTAGTGACCTTTTTCAGAGACCAAAACTTGAATACATTTGGATAAAAACTGCTGAGTTCAATTCAAAGCATATTACACATTTTCATGCATATTAAATACAAGTTTTTTATTCATATGTTGTGATAAATACAAAATTGATTATTTGAAATATTAAAGACTTTGATGAGTAACATCAAGTTTCAACAGCAGTCTTCAGTTTCATGTTGGACCTAACCCATTGAGCACACCTTTTACAATGTGGCAATAATTGAAAAGTCCATATCCTTCAAAGATGCTGCAACTTTTGCATACATATGTATTTTTACAATGTGGAATCATATTGCTTCTCTTGCAGTTACCACTTTGTACATGCAAGGTTGCTTTGAAGTTACCTTTGTGACGTTTAGGAGGATTAGGGCTACGTGAACCTTCTCTCCTATTGGAACTAATCTCTTCTCCTCTCAATTCTGCATGTAATACAATATTTCAGAAATGTTGTAAACAGTTTACAACTTCATTTTTTGAACAAGAGCACTGAAATAGTTAAAAGTGTTGTGTGATATTTTTCTGCCTTATACTCAAGTGTAAATGTATGGTAACTTTTAAGTAAAGGGATTCTCTGAGCACATATAATACTGATGAAATTACAAGCAGTGATGACTGGTTTAAATGTAGAGGGGGGAAGAAAAAAGTATCTTCTCTATCATACAGCCTCTTGCATTTACTACTATTTGCTTCCTAACATTTTTTTAATTTCCAAAATCCAATTTTAAGGCTCTACTATAACATTATGCTGTCAATATATATCACGAACTTACTGTAATTTCCGGCCGTTTACCTGCACAGCCGATTACCTGCACCGGCCGATTATTGCATGCAGCGAAAAAAAAAAAGTCAATAGATTGACCGCACTGGTGGATAGCCCGCACCTTAAAAACAAAGGAAATTTGTACAAATGTGCTCTAGAATTCACAATGTTGCATACTTGACAGAATGCGAATTCGTGGCCACATTTTGTGCAAACAATTGCTGGGCGCCATGTTGATTTCTCAAAAAAAATCGATATCTCTGGTTCTACAGGGCCTAACAAGTCCCTTAAAACAGGAAAATTCTCTTCAGCTGAAGCTAGTGTTCACTGGAAATTTGTTACTGATGCGCTGGTTATCATTGCTTTTTTTGGTCACCATCAAGGTTTTGTTTACATGCGTGCCAATAGTAATTTGTTTGTCGCGCAACTAACTGTGTGTGAAATAAACTCAAGTCGGCATCATGTTTTAGTGCCACAAAGTGGCACTCTTAAGACAATAAAATTCATCTGAGAGAGGGAACTGCTAGTAGATTTCAAAATTGTCACATAACCCGCACCTTCCTATTACCCGCAGTGGTGCGTGTTTAAAGCAAAATCAACAGATTACCCGCGGGAAAACAGCCGGAAATTATGGTACATGTATTCATCTGAACTCTTTTATTCAATCAGCAGTGAGTTAGCCTTTCATATTTTCATAATTTAAATTACACTCCACATGTACCTTTGAGTTGACTAGATGAAGCCTGCTGAGGTGCAGTGTTCACATGTTGAATTGTAGAGACTTCTCCAAGGTCTGAAAAATTGTCATTATAGACATCATTTTAATCATCGATTTTTTTGGCGTCACTATTTATAAGGCACTCACTTGATATGAACTCTTATTACCAAGTACATATACATGTGCAGTGATTTGTGGAAATTGCACAGCAGGGTGAAAACATTTTTCTACCTCCTTCCCACACTATTGCTAAAATGCAGAAAACATCTACATATTAATCAGGATTGTCTTTTTTTTCCATTTTCACCTCCAGGACTGAAGCTTCCACAGTCCACCCACGTGCCCTCCTTGTCCCTATGATAAATAAACTGGCTGGGTTAATTTGCAAGCTAGTTTACAAAGTAATGTCCCAGCTGAAAACTCGAGTTACTGGTTAATCAAGACACTGACAAGAATACACTGCACAACACTAAGCATACCATGTCTGTGCAACTTAAGCATTTCCTCTACAAGCTTTTCACATTGTGCTTCCCAAGGATATTCCTTGTCATAGTCTTCACGAAGACGCCTTGCTTCTTCAAGTCTAATCTTTCTTTCTTTACCTCGCACTTCTTTAATTGCTCTGGCCAAGCTGCTAGGGTCATCAGTGTTCACTTTACAACTGGTTCCACTTGGCACCTTTTCTAAGGCTTGAGCAAGCCCAGTGTTCCAGCCTATAAGTATTGGGAGGCCAGCAGACAGTGCCTCTAATGCTGTTAAGCCAAAGCCCTCTGACCTTGATGGCATAATAACAAGATCTGCCTCTTGAAAATTTTCAGCAAGCCTCTCTCTGAATTTACAAAATGATCTGGTCAAAAATCTTTCTTCAAGAAGACCATGATCTTTTAACCTTTCTTTCACTTCATCATGCTTCTGATCTTGTACACCCACAAAAATCAAGTAGATAGAGTTATCGCTCTTATGCAATTCTGCAATAGACTTGGCAGCAAGATCATAACCTTTAAGGGAAGTATCTTCTGAGTCCGCACGGCCAAAGATAAGCACACGGAAATTCCTGCCTCCATTTGATGCTTGTTTGATGTCAACAAATTCCTTGAAAATGCCAGGGGTAAGGTCAAAAACTTCTTTATGAGGGCGTAACTTGGCATTGTATGCTTCTGTCAATTTTGGTCCGATGCCAACCACCATATCAGCATTTCTGCACAGCCTGACTTCTTCCTCAGACTTCTCCTCACCTTTAGCCCCAGCCCCTGGATATCTTTTGGAACTTGACAGTTCTTCGGGCTCTGTGTGCACCACTTGCACCCACTTGCATTTAAAGTTATCTCTTAAATACTCTGCTTGT
This sequence comes from Stylophora pistillata, assembly GCF_964205215.1. Taxonomy (NCBI): domain Eukaryota; kingdom Metazoa; phylum Cnidaria; class Anthozoa; order Scleractinia; family Pocilloporidae; genus Stylophora; species Stylophora pistillata. Next base: position 56,138,225 of record NC_142519.1, read on the forward strand.
TTTCCAAGCTTTGCACCATGTCCAATGACACAGTCTGTTTTAAAGTTTGTGGGAGGAAATTTCCACCATTCCTCTTCATTTGGCGCCTGTGACTCGATTATTGCAACATTGCATTCTTCTGCCCTGTTTTTCTCTCCTCTATCGCTTTCACGCATGAAAAGACTGACTTTCAGATTTTCAGATTTTGCTAGTTGCATGGATAGCTCCCTGTTGATGGTGGAGAGGCCCCCTTTATTTGACAGCCACTCATCTGCTATGAGGGTGACTTTCACAGAATCATTGCTTTTATCACCACTTGGCCTGCCATGAGGGGGGAAAAGCACATTATAGTTTAAAAATCTAAGCATCTTTTATCACTACATAACTTTGTCCATGTTTTTCCCACGCTATATGAAAAACATACTTCAACAAGACACTGAACTTCACCAGTCTGACAAGTAGTCCCAGATATGATCCATTGAAAACATTGCATCCATTCATAAAAACAAATAAAAAAATCTCTGCCTACCAGACTAGCACTTCTTTTTATTTTCTCTGATTGTTAGTGACATGCAATTAACTACAAGTAAGCAGAGAGCATATGCCACCATGAATTAAATTTGGAAGTAAAATTATGTCACTTTAAATGAACTTCCAGTCTGTTTGAGAGGAGTACATAATTATAAGTCATCCTTTGGTCTTGCTGCGGTCTTCCCAAAATGAATTCTCCTAAGAAGTATGGTTCACCGTCTGGGGGTGTTAAGGGTACTGTTCTCGATAAAATTCAATCAAAGGAGGATTTGGCGCCTATCAGTCAATCCTCTTCGTGCCCTTAGCACATAAGACTATTAAAGCCTAAATTTTACTTGCTTGTGAAACAAGTTTCTCTTCCCCTCAATTTACACGATCGAAATCGATTGGATTCGAACAGGTCGGGTAGGTAGACTTTATTCAGTCAGGGTGGCCCATTCAGCAACGAGGCTGATATCCAGAGGGGCCCTGGGTTTAAAGTCAAAACTGCACCAATGAAGTTTTTACATGTTTACAGAACGTTATCCCGCCATCCCTCAATGCCTGTGGTAAGAGCATTTAACTACTACGACATTTGAAGTCAACTAGTTGAATGATACCGTTAAACTGAAAAGAGATTTATGTCACTGCCTGCACCAGATTCTGCCGAATCAACTCTTCCCGCCAAAACAACGCTTCTTTGTCGCAGTGATTTCACTGCGAATTCCATTGTTTAAATTCTATCGAGCTGCTTTCATATAAACAAATTCGTAAGGTTTTCCTAGTTCTTTTTTTTTTTCAAAAGAAGTCTGACATTTGAAGTTCACGCCGGTGAAGCGAGTGAAGTAAGCTCACGGTACAGTACTAGTTTATCTATCAACACCTGTAAAATTGATTTCATTCAATTTAAACCCAGAAAAATACAGTGAAGAATTTACAAGCCTCATCTCGTAGGTGTCAAAATAGCGTTTGATGACAATGTAACGAGCTTTCCTTACCTTTCTCCTGTTCCATCGCTGCTGTTGGTATCCGCCATTTTGTCACACACCGCGAGAACAGCCTCGAGCTGGAAACTAGCGAAGGTAGAACGGAGGCGGAAGTGCGATATGAGGTACCGGAAGTTATAGAGGAGTTTCAGAGTACCGCTTTGACATTAGCAAATTAAAAATCATAAAAACTCTTCTCTTAAAATTTTCTTATAGGATAAAATGTATGATACGTTCAGGTGTCAAACAAGCCTAAAAATTGATTGAAGGGGCTAAGTTTCAAAGAAACTTTGCTGCTGTGACGGTGGGAGGTATTTCAAGTTATAAGTTAACCTTTATACATTGTTCTAGCATAATTTTTGGCATAATTTTGAAAATTGGGGCCGAATAATTTTTGCTCTCTTTATAAAAGTGGTACTGCCAGCATAATCGGCCTGTTTTTAATTTTGTTTTCTTGAAGGAAAATTACCAGAGTTATGACTTTATTGGTACATGGTCAAATTCGATCCTTGGTTCAGTCTATTGTCAATATTTTGCATCGTTTTTGAAGGAAGAAAGTTATCGCAATAATGAGTCGTTTATCGTCGGAAGGTTTAGGCAGACTGGAAATAAAGATTGCGTCGATCCCAGTTCCTACTTTCACAGGCAACAAAATGATGACGAAGAATAACGAGAAGCTAGCATGGTACATAGGCCGCGGACATTATCAGCCGACATACCAGCCGCCTGATGGGGTTTACTTACTAAAGAATTTGTTTCTATTACGAGAGATATTAGGCAGTTGATGATTCAAACTTAAAGCCGTTCTCCAAAGCAAATCTACACGCAAAGGGCAAACGCTTGAGACGCCAGCTTAAGGATATAGAATGGTTTCTACAGGGATAAACATCGCGAGCGATATTTCAAAATTTACTGAAATATTACGAGCCGCGAAGCGGTGAGAGATATTTGAGGAGTTTTGAAATATTACGAACCCTCTACATCACAACAGTTCTTCATCTTCAGTGGTCAGTCCTTTGATGACTGGAGAAGTTTGCCGTACTGAGCCCTGTTCACAAAGGAAGCGAGCTTTCCCTTCGAGTACTTTGCAGCTGCTAGCAAGCTCTCTGCTCTTGATAATGGAAATACTGCTACCTACTTCCTTTAAATGACAGTCCAGCAAGCACGCTAACATTACCTGCAAACTGTCTGGCTCAGCTATAGTCCGAACCGTCCTTTCTCACCCCAGCGAAAAACTTCTTCCGCTTCACACCAACTTCCTTGGCTTCGTTGCTCACAATATCCGAACCAAATCCATTTTCATCCCAGGTTGTCCAAATTGTGAGCCAGGTCTTCTTGCTTATCTTAGTATTTGAATTTTTCTGCTATATCTTGAATAGGACCTCCAGCCTTCCTTTGAAGTCGCGCATCACCCGCCCTGAAGCCAGCCTGGCCGATGAAAGTGCAAGGGGTTTCATGTCTAGACAAGTGAGTGCACGCAGCCCAGCAACTAACCTATCCGAGGGTGGGTTGCAAATGGTTCTAGGTGGAAAGCTCAAAGGTGGGAAGGATAGGCAATTTTCTCAGGGGCTGGAAGGGGCTTGTCTTATTCAATGTGGTTGAAAGCCTGCATTGCTGTATCGGTAGTCAGGCTTGTACCCCATCACACCTCAGCCTTTGGGCTAACACTTCGTGGCTGGAGGGTGGTGAGTGTCAAAAGTATGCCTTTCGGGGAGATGGCTCAATCGACACTGCAAAAACCTGATGGCCAGGTTTTCGCTGCACACCTTAAAGCCAGCCTGGCCAACGAAAATGCAGGGAGGTTAAGGTCACGGCTAATGCCCGCAGCAGCCCAGCCACTTGCCTATCCTAGGGTGGGTTACAAATGGCTATGTGTGGAAAGCTCAGGGGATTAGCAGGGTAATGTATAACAGTTGTGCTGATGATAACAAAAACAAAAACAAAAAAAATGGCATTTTACTAACCAGCCACATTTTGTCCACTGACACATGGTTCATCATCAGGACTCTCATCCTCATCCTCAGACGAACCACTTTCAATTATGACCCTGTCTTCTTCGTCTGGTTCTGATGGGTAGACTGTAAGTTTGTAAATATCTGTCAACAGCTTTAAAATTTATCGGATATCTCATATTTAACATGGCAGCTAGTACATAATTATTAACTTTTTGATAACAGGATATGTTTGTAAATCAAGCAAAATGAAGATTCAGCCAAAATAAAAATTATTACCATGATGGCAAAAATTAGTTAAATCCAAATGAATAAAGTTGAAACTCAATTTAAGGTCACCCCTCTAAAATGTTATTTTTTTTTCCCCCTCATGGTATAAGGTTCAAACATTCACTCTTCTCTCGACTTACAACACGTTAAATTCATCTGCCTCCATTAAATAAATTGGTCCAAAGTATTACAATAGTACACCATTTTCTTATTTGATCTACTTTAAGCTTGTTTTCATTTCAGAAACTGTCAGATGAGGAGGAATTTCAAACCGTTCCAAATTGTGGCAAGTATTGGAAATGCAAATTATGAACACCATTGATGATGTGGAATGGTCAGAGAGAAATTGGGATGATCAAGAGAAAATTTTGTGCTGTTGATGATAGGGGAATTATTATTCCTTGACAAAACATAAATTTTCCTCTTGATAGAGAAAGAAGTTGGCACTGAATTGGGAAAAGTTTTAGCTTATTCAACCATACATCCCAAGCATATTTCCAAAAAACAAAAAACAAAAAAGAGGAAATTGGCCATAACTAGAAATACAGGAGTTTTCAAGGAATCAAGGAGGAAATATAGGAGCTTAAAAGGAGGATTTTTCCCACCATGTTGGTTCATCAACAGTTTCCTACATGTTCTTGCATCATTCCTGACCCCATACATTCTCATTAACTTAATTGTTATGACTAACAATGTTAACAGTGATGATACTGCTTGTCAGCTGGAAGTAACGTGATAACTTTGCTACCTTATGTCTCTTATCAACCTTCGATCATGCACTTATCGCTACAACTTTTGTTTACAGCTTACTTATACTGATAATTATGATGACTCTCAGTAGTCTACAAGTATTGCCATTTTATAGTTTAGATGACAGAAAGTTTCATATTCTAACCGGATCAAGCTATTTACAAATACATAATTTGAAATATCTTGATTTATAGAACATATTACCTAATCCTGATAAATTTGATGAAGCTAACCCTGATCATATGCTAATTTATTCTGAATCTCACTACCATGATACTCCCAGTTTAAATAAAGATGTAAGTAGATTGGGTAAAAAGACCATTCATTCCCTCACTGTAATATTAGAAGCTTACTTAAAAATTTAAACCTACTTTCTAAGATCTCTTGTGTTCCTTAAGTATGCAACCAGATATCATAGGGCTGGAATTACAGAAACTAGGCTAAATATAGATAATGTAGCCAACACTGAACTACCTGACTACGGTATCTTCCATACTGATTCTCCATTACCCTGACGGGAGGAGCAGCTCTTTACACCAGCAATCTTTAAAATCAATCCCAAGGTGAGATATAACTTTGGATATGCCCCTTGTAGAATCTGTCTGGGTTGAAATAGTTCCCTCTTATAACAAAAAGTCCACTTTGGTTGGCTGTATCTATAAATATCCAGGGGCAACCATCAATGAATTTAAAGATAAATTTAATGAGACAATTAAGCAATTCAATGCTAATAAGTACCAATTGTATATCCTTGGTGATATGAATAATTTATAGACTTCTTTAAATGTAGTATTCATCCACCTCCAGACGCTTATCTTGATATGATGTATTCTAATAATTTATTACCTGTGGCAACAAAACCAACACGATGGACCTATCACACAGCTACACTAATCAATCACATTTACACCTCACATAACTTGAGAAAAATTTTCTCTAGAATTGTAACTGTTGATATCTCAGATCACCTTCCAGTCATTTATATTGCAGAATATATACCAGTTGAAAAATAAAACAAAACCAAGATAGATACTAGGGAGATTATTGCAACTTTAATCAGGAATCTTATCTAGAAGATATCAATGCAGTCAACTGGAATGCTATTAACAGTGAATGTAAAGATTTACATGAGATAACATCTAAAATAATTAACCTTCTCAAACAAGCACAAATTTGACGAATATGTCTAAAAGTTGTCTACAGAGCCCTGGATAATAAATGGCATTTTTAAATCAATCAAAACTAAACACACTATGTACAAAACACATTTTCTTTCCGATAATCCAGATAAGGTGGCAGAATATAAAAAGTTTGTTAATAAACTAAACTGGCTTAAAAATATAAGTAAAAATATAAGTAAGTCAGAGGACTTACTTCCCACAACACTTTGACCAATGTAAGAATAATCTGAAGGCATCTTGGAAATTAATTGGTACACCACAACTATAAGTGGCAAAACCCCATATCAAAAATTGTGTGCAACATTATAGAGTTTACATTAACAAACTGAGATTGCAGATCAATTTGACAAACATTTTGTTAATGTAGGTCCATTACCCTAGCTACAAAGATTGTGCACTGTGAAGGGAACCCTACCCAGTTCATTAAATCAACCCTGGTAGGCAGCTTTGTTATGTCCTATGTTAATGCATGAAACCCAAGTCTGTTCATTATTTAAATGTTTAAATGACCAGAAGTCATCCCTAGATATTCCTAACAAGTTAATCAAAATAGCTGCTCAACCACTGTCAATACATCTAACATACATCTATAACCAGTCTATAGAAACTGGCACTGTTCCTGATATATTAAAAGTCTCTCAGATGTCTCCAGTATATAAAAGTGGAGATGCTATAGACCCTAGCAATTATCACCCTATAGCAACTCTCTCACCATTCAGTAAAGTACTTGAATGACTCGTTTATAACCAACTATATTCCTTCATAGAAAAACACCAAATTATATACAAATATATCAGTTTGGATTCAAGAAAGGATACTCCACTGAACAGGCTATTCTTGAAGTTACATACAACTTAAAGCTAGCAGTTGATAGAAAGCAAGCCACATGTGGTCTATTTCTTGACTTGTCAAAGGTCTTTGACACAGTAAATCACAACACTACTTTCTAAGCTCTTCTTATATGGTGTTTGAGGAGTCTCACATAGATGGTTTAAGAATTACTTTCAAAACTGTAGCCAATTTGTTGAAATCTACTTCTGATCACTTGATCTGACAATGAAAATATAACTTGTGGTATACCTCAAGGTTCAACTTTAGGTCCACTTTTATTTCTACTTTATGTTGATGATTTACCAAATTGTACTGACGAACTTTCAGTATGAAGTTTTGTTGATGATATTAACCTAGTTTTTACTAGTGACAACCCACATAACCTTGAATCTGATATGAATCATGAGCTTAAACAAATCTATAACATGTAGTTTCAATGTGAAAGTGGGTGCTGGCATCATAGAGGGATAGTTTCAAAACACTCACATGTCAGTTCATTTGCTACAGAACAAAAGAATGTTCCATGTTCACCCAAATCTCCAAATTTTAATACAGTTGCTGTGCCATTAGAATTTGGCATAGCATCACTGTTTTCTAAACCCATTGTAGCCCAGTCCCTATCCACGCATGTAATTTTATATATTTGTTAAATAATTGTAACCACATTGTAATTCAGATTTTCTGCGAAAATGTGAGAAATAAACTTATCTACCTACCTACCTACCTAAAGTATAAAATGAACCATTTGATTCACGTAAAATAGTCAGTCACATTTTTGTAAAAATGACAATTGCCTGCTTGTAAGTTGTGAAATTATTCCTCAATGTTGACCAAAAAGAAAGGCAAGGATAAAGGGTGTCGCTCGCATTGATCAACCCTTGATGTTGCTCTCCATATTTTATGCCGTAAATATCACAATCAAGGTTTTGTCCTTTAAAACTCACGAACTGCCGCCTTTTGGCAAGACCAACACATTTTGAAGAATGTTCAACATCATTGAGCAAATGACAACTTAATGTTGTGCATGAGAAGTTTTCTTTTGACTCAAAGGTTAAAAAACAATTGGACTTGACAGTCGAATGGATGCTCTCCACGGATGAAATCAACTCAGAATTTGTCTCAAAGCTCAAACAGTCATTTGAGTTTGCAGTTGAATGGTTAGCTTCAATGAGTGATTCACACTTTGTTGAATGGTTTAGCTTCAAAGAGTAATCCACATTTTGAATCTATGATTGCAAGCTTTTCTTTCACCTCAACAGACAAATGCAACTCAATGGTGGAATTATTTACCTCTGTCAACAGGCATGGTTCAAAATTAATCGCTATTTCCACGTGCATTTTATGTGATGTCATTACAAGTACCCCAGATATAAAAAATTTCGCAAAAACTAACTACATGTTAATTTCCTCTCCTAGACACCATCATACAATAAATATTGAAAACATTGAACCGAAAGATTATATAAAATATCTGGGAGTCTATATCGATAAGCACCTAAATTAGTAGCCACAGATACAACAAAATAGCAAAAAATGCTGCAATTCTCACTAATTAAAATTAAGATATCAAATATATTTTATAATTAACAGGCTAAAACAAGTATACTATGCTTTGATATATCCCAATTTCAGCTATAATGGTATTATTGGCAAGGGCTGTGCCACCAATACTAAACAAAATTGTCTTTGTATTAAGCAGAATAAATGTCTCTGAAGCATCTTCTTTGCACATGCCAGGGAGAGTGCTTGTCAACTCCCTATTATTAAACTGTTAGGAATTTTAAAATTGGATGGTATGTACAAATTCAGAATATGCTACCTTGCATATAAGATTATAAGAACTGATAGCATTCCGGATGTCTTCCTTGATGTCCTGACCCCAGCATGTGAAAAACATAATTATAATACAAGATTTGCTGGTCAAGAGTATCTAATAACATGGGAAAATCATCATTCAAATTCTCTGGTTCAATTTCTAAGAAACCATACCCACCAATCTTAAATATATTTCCCACAATACCTTTGGTGTGTTCAACTCTGGATCGAGTGGTCCGGGTTCGAGCCCCGGCCGGGACATTGTGTTGTGTTCTTAGGCAAGACACTTTACTCTCACAGTGCCTCTCTTCACCCAGGTGTATAAATGGGTACTGGCAATTTAATGCTGGGGGTAACCCTGCGATGGACTTGCATCCCATCCAGGGGGGAGTAGAAATACTCCTAGTCGTTTCATGCTACAGAAACCAGAGTTAAGCGCTGGCCTTATGGGCCACTGGCTCGTAAACAGACTTTACCTTTAAGAAAGAATGGAAACATCAACTTTTGCTTAATCAAACTTGATTATTTTGCTTTACCTTAGTTTACTGCTGATTTATTCTTGGTATAGGCTGCTATTTATCTGACCATTATGGTGTTCAACTAGAAAGCTCTTGCTACCTTGAACACTGTGCACATCTCAACCTTATTTTTATGGCCAAATATTACCTTTATTTTTTTCTCTTTCTCTTATCTTTAATATAAACCAGGCTGTAAATGTCATTTATATTGTGAAATAAAGAATCGAATTGAATTGAATTGATCAAGCATAACACACCATGTCAGAATGACATACATGAACCCATACATGAACCCTTAAAATCACTTGACTGGAATTCCTCATTGTATTTTTTTATTTAAACCCCTAGGCACTATTTACAGGGAATATAAGAAGTTTTACCCAAATATTGGAGTTTTATAGGATCCTGTAAAATAAATAGGTTTTAGAGGAAATATAGGGAGGCTGTGAACTATGAATTCATACATCATAAGGTTCAATTGCTTAGCTATGGTCCTGCTATCAGGACCATTTATCTGGGACACAGATGGCTGGAAATTTCAGAAAGATTGGGAACATCTTGGGCATGGTCATGTAAATTATTTGCTCTCACCTTTGGGGAGGCCAGCAACAACAGCTGCCCTTACAAAATTGACTATGATGGATTGAATGGCCTGGCGTACATTTGCAAAACAACAGCCTTCTCTCCCACAGACATCTTTGATGGCAAGGACAACTGCAATGTTCTCCTTACGTCCACTTCTCACAACATTGCCAAGGAAAGCTCCATCTAGATTTACAGCTCGTATTTGGTACTTGCTTAGAGCCTCCTTATTAGGTGCCATAGAAGCTCCAAATGGCTCTTCCTTTAGCTTTTTTTGATGGCTTTTTGTGGCATAAGCAACATGAAGAAGTGCATCACGTTCAAAATTTGGGTTAAATCCTAAACTGGCTTCAGCTCGTGAGATCAGATTCTTCACTACCTCTGTGTTTCTAGTTTCAGTCTCCCATAAATTGTAAGTTATGGGAAATTCTGCTCTACAAAATTTACCCTGGCTGGCTGAGAAATCCTTCTTTCCTGTGTTCTTACTTTCAGATTTCTTTGTTTTCTTCTCCAGCTGAACACTGTTGCCCCTGAAAGTCACCTTTCTGGCAATGCCCACAGGATAAAGACTTCCAATGTTGCAGTTTGGGTCACTTTTGTTCCGGCTCAAGCCATGCAAGATAATTAAGCAAAAGTGATCCAGGAAATGAGCACCAATGGCTCTGAACATAGCAGCCACTTGCTCTCCCTTACTGCCTGAAAATAAGAAGAAAGAAAACATTGTAAAAACAAAAAATACAGTCTAACCATACTGCGTACATAACTGCTAGATTTTACCTATTTGCAAAACTCGAGATGATTTTCTACCAAAGAGCAAGATTTTGGACCACATTACTATTCAGTGTGACATTAGAGGTTGCACCTTTCAAGGGTGGGAGAACATTGTGTAAATATCAGGTGCTAAGATGTGTACTAGATACATTGGGTATTTGATTCTTCTGACTGTTGGTGAAGTTAATCCACATTACCAGTCTGCAGTCAGCAGTTGAACATGTGCAATAGTCATTAAATGCACTGCTGGACCAGTACAATTTTTCTGTATAATTTTTTGTTTTCTCAGCTTGTGAGTGGGTGGTATTCTATTGTCTTCTAAAAAAAATATATTTAAACTTACAAAAATATTATTTCCTTAGACGTGTTATTGACCTTTTATCATCATCTGCAAAGTGGAATCATGGCGAGAAGTGAATTCGCCCCACAATGCATTGCAAAAACAAATGTTCTGCATGAAAGCCCACATGACATTTTCAAAATCGCGAGCAAATACACGTGTTTATGCGATGGCGACTGGCAAAAGGACGAGGTCAATCGCCCAATATTTTCCTGCTCGAACCGACTTACCTCTGCCTAAGAAAAGGTCAGAAGGTGAGTATAATTCTTTGCAATTTAACCCTTTTGTCTCAATTTGTTAAATGCCTTTATTTTGTTCTTTCGATATGCTAAATGGCTTTATTCCTGTTCAGTGAAGAGTGTAATGTTTTCATAATATGTGAATGATAATTACGAGGAAACAATTTTTTGATGGACCCTTTGAAATATTGTTAGTTTCCATGGAGACGATTTTGTTTTTCCAGAAGGCATATCTCTGCCCTTCACAAATGAGATAAAGTAAAAAAAATAGCAGTACTTGGAATAAATTAATTCTTCCATTTTTTTATCAAATACACGAAGTTTATTTTCTCTAAGATTGTTATCTTAGTTGGCTAGCTCTTTCAACTGGTTGCCTAGCACGTGACCAATTTCTTCCCCGCCGGCTCAAGTTTCAAGACATATCATTATGCAAATGGTACAACCAGTTCGCTCTAAATTAAAGTTTGAGTTATATTCAGAAAGACATGCTGCTCCTATGGTGATTGAAAATTGTCCCAAAAGCTCCATTATTTTCTGATTTACTCTTGAAATTTGAATCTTCTGCGAGCGATGGGAACTGAAAGTCAATTTGTTGTAGAAGCTCCCAACTTTCCCTCTGACAAAATGTTTGTCTGTGTCTGTGGTGAAATGCAAAAACTCTACTCGTGTGGTAACAGAAATCTTTCGTTCACAGCAACTGTAAAGAAAAGAACTTTTAAACCCCGTGTGTTTGTTAGGAAATCCATCTTAGTAAGATTAGAAAATAGAAGAAATCTAACGCCAACACCTTTGCGTTTTTTATACTTTTATTGAAATCATATACCCTCTGAAACGAACAACTTAACAATCATTTACACTTATATTCCACTCTATATTTGCACAGAAACCATGTCTTCTGAGATCCCAGCAAATGATAGCTGCACAGAAACAACGCCTACTGAGAACTTGGCAAATAATGAAATACATGATGTTACTAAAACGGCTTCTAGGGACCTTACCATGCAACCAAATGTTGCAAAAGCAAATCTTCCCAACACTGTCTCGCCCGAAACTTCGTCATTATCTCAATGTCCTGCAAACCAATCTTTGTGCAAATCGATGGATTGCGAGGTTATGTTGGCGGAAATAGCTAAACTTGAATTAAGGGGACATCTACATTCATATTATCAGTGTAAAAAGATAGATTGTACAAAATTGTCCACGCTTGATGAAAACAAGCAGAAGAGTTTCAAGAGAAAATTTCAACATATCTGGCTCGAGGATCATTCGCTAGCCTTTGAGAAAACCACTGGCATTTGGTGGCTTCTGTATATGGAAAATGATGGCTTATTCTGTCTCCTTTGTCGAAAACACAATGTTTAATACAATGTCTACATCTGGACCTTCCAGATGTAGACTCTGATCCTGACTCTGATTATGGCTCAGATGCTGATAGTGACTTGGAGTAGCATTCAGTACTTTTCTACTCAATATTAATCATTGTTTTTGTTCAGTAGACATTGCAATGTAGGTAAGACAATGTAGTTGTTGCAATGTATATGTGCTGGGTTTTACATCATAACAGGTACAGATTGAGTATACCTGTATACTTTTGGTAAGGGGCAAGTCAATGTAGAGTTTTAATCATTAAAAATTATGAATTTGTGAATTGTAAAACTAATTTATCTGTTGACTGATGCAACAAATCATAATTTAAAAAGAGCTGCTAACTTTTGGATGTTAGTTTGTGCTTCAAAATGGTGGAAAATGCATCTCTGCAATTATAGAATTTCAATTTCAGGGGGAGCATGCCCCAGACCCCCTAGATGGCAAGGCCCTTCAGGCCTTGCAGACAGATGCCCGCCTGTGAAATCCAGATGCCTTCCTGCTCCAAATTTTAATGAAACCCCTGAATACAGCGCCGGAAACTGTTAGTATAGGTAATCGCATGGGGCTGAGTAAAATTAAGGATTAATATCACGCTTGTTTTCGGAAGTTGCTGAAATTGCCCAAATCCTTAATTTTACAAGGAACCATGTGATTTCTTGTTTATATTATTAGGGGAAAAATGTTTTCTTACTGATCTCGTGCAAAACGGGACCCCATTGTTACAAAACAAAAGAAATTTCTTTACCTTGGCAGCCGTTGCTAAGCAATTTTCAGTCAATCATTTTCAAGTAATTTTGCCTGGGGCAATGACAAAAATTAAGAAAAAATGCCCTCTGTCTTGACCAATCACAATTCAGTAATTTTGCCCCTTATATGATAACAAAGGCCATTCTGATAACGATATGTTTGTGTTTTCAAATAACTTGAAGTTCAGCATACAGGAAAAAATGCATATTTGCGATAAGAAAGTGTACACTTACCCTGGAAATAGGTGAAGCAAACCCTTAAATGCTTCTCAGTGGTAGTAACCAACCCTAGTCTGGGTACGATGAGGTTTCGTCCTACTTTCGGAGTGATCAAATAATCGTGACTTTCTCTTTCAAAGGCATCTTTAAGTTCAACGAATGTTTTCTCATCTGGTAATATGATGGCATAGTCGATACCCTGCCGATTTTTCACAAAATCCAATGAGTCGAAGAAATCCCTTTGGATTTTCCTGCTCTTAATGAACTTGCTAAGAAATACTGTAAGGAGGTTTGTATCACCAAGCTCTCGCCACTTAGTTCCGACGTCTTTAAGTTTCAATGGCATGTGCGTGACTTTATAATCCTTTGGGACCAGGATAATAGGTGTCCCTTCGGGACTTTGCAACAATTCGTACTCGTATTCCAGTTTTTCTGTACTATAAAAATCTTTGTATTTTCCCACAATAGTTGCTTTGAGTTCACCTGAAACTCCACAAGATAACATTGCACCTTCGATGATATCAAGAGTCGACTTTCTGCACACTGGTGGAAATTCTGGTCTTAAACGTTTTCGGTGGTGCTCCTTGATCTCTCGTACTTTTCGTTGTGTGTAACTGAGCAAATATGGAATTATCCAAAATAAGAGAAAATCTGAGACCTTATTCGGACCAATCTTTGGTTTTTCATCATCCGAACTTGCGGAATTTTTCTTCTTCTTCTTCTTCTTCTTTTTATCGAAGAAAATCAACAGAATCGAGAATAAAAGAATGAGCGAACCTTTCAAGTGAAATTTTAGTCCGCTCTCCTGTGGGCTGACCACATCCTCATCATTTTCATTTGACGTATCTGCCGCTGTTGGAGGGTCAATATCCATGTCTTCATCTGATGAAGTTGAATCCTGCGACTCCTCGCCTTCCGAATCGGGATTTCGCGACTGATCTTGATTTAGACGCGACAGATTCATATAAGTCATCCAGACTTTAGCTGCTTCTTCATCGATGGCCATGTTACTCGCTTTGTTCGCGGATCTTTTCGCATATCCCATGTGGTAGTCGGTTATTTCAGGGACTTGAAATAGAGAAGGATCTTCTGACTCGCAAATATGTTTTGCTACGCGACTCAGAACGTCTTTTGCACCTCTGTCTTGGAATCCTCCCTCTCTCAACTCGTTGTCGTCTAAGAGGACAGTTGGTGATAAATGCAACAAATTGTCGCTTTGGCTCGGATTGCACCGGATACGGGGCTCGAGACCAAATTTTTCAATAAGTAATTGTTCATCCAGACCAACGATCTCCGCTAAAGTAGCCATGCTTCCCCAAGAACAATACAATGGAAAAAAGACGCGTAATTTGTTCTGAACCGAAACTGCACCTTCTCTAGTTCCCAGGCCTAAGAGTATCTCCACGGTCATCCGTTCCTCGATATACCGTTTCGATAGACCTAGATTCACTAAGATATTTCCAAAAAGTTCGCTTAGAAGTTCTCAAAATTGTTTGAAAGCCTGTACTTTGTTTTCCATACGAACTATAAACAGTAGGCCATGCGGGAGGATGATTTTTTCTCTTGTTTATTTTATATTGTATTGCGAACCTTTATGTAGGTGTCTTTAACCTTTTGGGCAAATTCAAAGGACAAACTTCTCGTGAGTGGGACCCAGACGTATAAGGGACACGTCTAACTTGTAACTTTGCCAGTAGAACACTCATTTCATTCAAGCAGCCATGTCTCCTGCTACGTGAGAAACTAACAAAATTACTGACTGTAGTTCCACGTAGATTTTCTTTTCGGAGAGAGAGGGGAATGCAAGTGGTGTAGAGGAGAATCTAAAGAGTGAAACTAATGTTGGTTGCTGTCGAATCTATGTGTTTCGTTGTGAAACTGGAAAAACGTGCACTAATGTACAGTCGAACTTGTATTAAGCCGCGGTCACCCACGGGGATTGGCGTGAACTTCACGCCTAATACAAGTTCCGCGGAATAGGGATATTTTAACGATCGATAAAAATCGCCATTTAATAATTGACCACTCAATGTAGAAACCTCACTCAAAAATACAACTAACATTGATTTTTGGGAGATAAAAATGTATGAGATTTTACCTTAAAGATTTTTCTTGGTTTTTTTTCAGTGGTTCTACTTTAAGTGACCGTTAGATATAGGTAGAGGACGTTAAAAAAAGGGCCGTTGGGACTCAATCAAGAATGAGAACTCAATCATTCATTACAAAATGGCAACGACTGTTTCGACAAATGGCAACGACCATTTCAAATTGGCAACGACCGTTTTAAACATGGCAACGACCGTTTACGAAAGGGAAATCCGCAGAGGCGATCACATAACAAAGGCGAAGATTACATTAATTAAGGGGAAACAATTTTCGGGACTTTGACAACTGACCACTTAATAAAGGGTAACTGCTTTATATAACTCCGCTTAATACAGGTTCGACTGGAAAGAATGATACGTGCGTAGCTGAGTACTTCCTGAAAAGCCCTATGGGGATTGGTCAATTAATCTAAGTAACCATATGTAGTAAGGAGAAGCGTGCCTGTCGGCCCGGGTCTACAAATTTTTTACCACCTGCTTAACCTTTAGAATACGACTCTCACGAATATTGAAACAAAACTTGAAGTTTCTTAGGGAACAGGCCTCAAACGAGTCAAAGAGTGGCTAAGCCCCAGCAAGTTAATTAACACTATGTTACAAAACACCATTATCCATGCTACAGCAAGCTACACGTGCAATCAACGTATTATTCACGGCCAAGCGCGCAAACTTTTAACAGTATATGTGCGATGGCACGTGCAGCGTGTGATGTTAACGTTCATTAGCTACTTTGCGGGGTATCCCGAAAACACTAACCCCCAGTCTATGGAACTCCTACGGACCTGGTCCACGGACCCCTATGCGGACCGGTCCACGGACCCTCTACGGACCCCCCATTACGGACCCCTCATGAAAAGACAATAATAACGATGACAACTTATAGAGATTTGAGTTACCGTTGTTTTTTTGTTCGCGGTGACGAAATTTTTAATGTTAACCTTCCAAATATTACCGTGGCAATGAAAGGAAAAAAGGCCGACTAAAAAGTAAAAAAAAAAAAAGAGAAAGGAGAAGACTAAACAAACAACTGTCAAATATCGCGATCGCTAATCAGTCTAATGAACATGGACATCTTTCTTTGTCGAAGGAGCACTCTTTTTTGAAGCCAGGGTCAAGTCAATGACCACGCGGGGGATTGAGCTAAACAAAATGGCGAAGGCAATTCGGTGACCGGGAATGCAGAAGGATATATGTACACAAGTTAGCTACTGGCCGGTTACAATCGACCTTTTTCGTTTGGGCTTTGTTTAGCCATTACAGACCGCGTGATATTCTCTGGAGGAAAAAAAATCCACACGTATTCACGTGACTATCTGAAAATTTCTCAAGACTATGATCACCTGGGTGGGTACATTTCACTGACCCCCAGTCCATGGACTACCCTCGATGGACTACCTAAATGGACTACCCATATGGACTACCCTAAATTATCTACCTTCACGAGAGTGCATCGAGCGAAAAGAGGGACTTCATTCTCTTCTGTACCAGGCGCGTTCAACCGGCGACAACCTGTTAAAAATAAACTGATCTGTCACTTGATAACTAACAATCATGAGGCTTTCAATATACTCATCCTTCTTTTCTAATATATCAAATAGCAATTTGCGAAGAGCTCTTCTGAAAGATTTTAGCTGAGGAGTTAGTTCTCACAAGTCAAAGGGCTTCGCCTATACGACTGTCTGTGAATAAATGCATGCACGGATGCAAGTTCTTTTGTCCGTAAGTGTAACTATTTCCTTCTATGTCAGCAGGAAATAGTTACATTCTTGGTAATATCTCTGGGCCCAGCTCTACAGTGTAGTAATTTTCACGGATATTGCGATATTCAGGTAATTAGAACAGTACATTGAAGCTTAAACTAAAGCTACACAACAACACCAACCGTGCGTCACTCAACAGCGATCAAGCAGTCCAGATACAGGTAGATTCTCGAAGCATTTTTGTTTTCTCTTTAATAACAGCCGTGGGAATATAGCGGGCGACAAATTGAGGTGGATTTATTAGTTATCAAGTGACATATTGGTTTATTTTTAACAGGTTGTCGCCGGGTGAACGCGTCTGGTACAAAAGAGAGTGAAGTCCCTCTTTTCGCTCGATGCGCTCGCGTGAAGGTAGGTAATTTAGGGTAGTCCATGTGGGTAGTCCATTTAGGTAGTCCATGGACTGGGGATCAGCGAAATGTACCCACCCATGATCACTTACGGGGAGCTGCAGTGGTGAAATACCACTCGCCTCCCACCAATGTGACGCGGGTTCGCTTCCCGGATCCACCATCATTTGAAGGTAGAGCTTGTTGTTTGTTTTTCTCCAGGTTCTCCGGTTTTCCTCCCTCCACAAAAACCAAATTTTCTAAATTCAAATTCGATGTCATACACGTACACTTCATAACGAGCTCTAAGCTCTTTCGTTATACGTGGGTAAACAAATTACACTTACATAAAATTCTGTACTTGATCTGTAATGGGAAAACAAAACAACACCGTCAGATTCGTGTTTCGGCTGTTACGGTGTTGCGGGTGTTACGGTGTTGTGGGGTGTTGCGGGGTGTTACGGTGTTGCGGGGTGTTACGGTGTTGTGGGGTGTTACGGTGTTGCGGGGTGTTACGGTGTTGCGGGGTGTTACGGTGCTGCGGGGTGTTACGGTGCTGCGGGGTGTTACGGTGTTGCGGGGTGTTACGGTGTTGCGGGGTGTTACGGTGTTGCGGGGTGTTACGGTGCTGCGGGGTGTTACGATGCTGCGGGGTGTTACGGTGTTGCGGGGCGTTATGATGTTCCGGGTTGTTCCGGTGTTACGGTGTTCCGGGGTGTTTCGGTGTTCCGGTGTTTCGGTTTTGCGGTGTTCCTGGTTTTAATACATGCCGATAACTTGTAACCGGCCAGTACGTAACTATTAGTTTCAAACTATGCATTGTTCAACGTCCCCTTTGGCTTCTTAAACAGTAAAAACGCCTAACAATAGGGGCTTGTAATTGGAAAAAGTTAATTGTCTCTTTAAAAGCTAGAACGTCAACAACAACAACATTTATTTATACCACAAAGAAATAAGATAAGAAACATTATGAAACTATATATTCAGCGCCTGCTTCTAAGCTCTTTCGTGTTACGTGCGTATACAAATTACATCTACATTTAATTATTTTATACCGTCAAATTCGATTTTCCGGGGGTGTTCCGGTGTTCCGGTGTTCCAGGGTGTTACGGTGTTCTGGTGTTCCGGTGTTCCTGGTTTTAGTACATGACGTCTAAGTGTGTTTTTGTAACGGTTCTTGTTTTCAGTGTTGTCCAAATACGGTATTTCCTCGAATAAGCCTTTCAATCCCAAGATCTTCTTAGTAATTATTCTTACTATCTGCTACCCAATTCTTATATATGATGTAAGTTTGGAGAATTTGCTTTTGGATCAACTAATACTTCTTCCTTTAATCTCTTCACTTGCCTGCTTGACTTTGTATTGCTATTGTAAGGGGAAATTTTGTCTTGGTCACTCATGAAAGTTAAGGGTTAAGCGGCCACGCACTTGTTTAAATTTCAAGGAGCTCTTAATAGAAGGATCGAGGGCACTTGTTATTTATTTTTCAACTGTTTTGAGTGAGCTGTAGTTGGAGCTTAAAAAGATGTCAGTGCAGTGGAAAAAGAAACAGGTTTTCCTTCTTTTTCTAGACCAATTGAGAAAGTCAGAGAGGAGACACTTATTTAAGGAGGACGTTTGTTTAGTATCATGGCCTTAGAGTTGGTGGCTTTCGAAGGAAATACAGTAAGTCAGAAATGATGGTATGCCAGTTAGTTAGTTAGTTAAGCCCCCGGCTCCAGGTTGGAGATGGTATGCCATAATGTACACAATTCATCGTGCATACAGAAAGCACAACAAAAAACTGAGCATCATCGTATTTTATTTAGATAAGTAAGATTGTTTGTTCACTCTCATTGGTCCATAGGTGTGTTTGGATGATAGTATGCAGTACTGTTTTTTGCAAAACCAGCTCTTCGAAGACTCCAGCCATATATAACTTATTTCTTCCGATTCTTAATCACAATTCGTAGATACAACTCGATGCAGTGATGATTTATAAATAAAGACTTTGAGGCAAAAGGTCAGAAGTGCGCCGTTTCGCAAATTACAGATATGTAAATCTGTAATTTGCGAAACGAGCTCTTTGAAGACTCTAATCACATGTAACTTATTTCTTCCGATTCTATAACACTTTTCGTAGATACAAATCGATGCAGTGATGATTTGTTAATATAGAGTTTGAGCCAAAAGGTCAGAAGTGCGCCGTTTCGCAAATTACAAATGTGTAAATCTGTAATTTGCGAAACGAGCTCTTTGAAGACTCTAACGATATGTAACTTATGTCTTCCGATTCTATAACCTTTTTCGTAGATAAAAATCGACGCAGTGATGAATTTTGAACATAGAGTTTGATAAAATGGAACTGCTGAAAGGTTTCCGATTCAAGGTATAAGCTGCTTCCACCTGTTATGGAGATCGTTTATAAAAGCGCTTTTCTGAAATAAAGTGCCTTCCAAATATTCACGCACGGCCATTTAAAGTTTGAAAAAGGTGGAAAAAGAAAGAAACAACCTTACATTTAGTTCTAAAACCTTGGACAGGACTTTCTTACGTAACTTCATTTCTCATACAGTCAGTTGCTGAAAATATTAAAGAAAAGCGGAAAAAATAAAAATTCAAAAGCAATTGATAAGCTTGAACCTTCACGTTCGTTCCCAGTCAGTAAGAAAAAAAGGCGAGCTCATGCATTTAGCCTCTCTTTTTAAGACGTTTGAAAGCGCAATTACTTTTGATATATGTGGAACTGTATTGGTTTGTTCCGCCGACGATGAATTTTGACAATACTCGAAAGGGATTTTTGAAATGTTGCAGAGAGGAGTGCCAAAGAGATAAGTGGCAACAAACTACACTGCACTGACGCTCTGCATTTATCCAACTTATTGTGTTGTACTACAAGAGAAATGATTTCGTAAAGCCTTTCGAAGGTTGACGCGAGATATGTAATCCCTGAGGATGACACTGCGTGTTATGTAAAATTTAGAGGCGACTTCACTTGTTTAAGGTGACTGAACTATATTGCAGGTCTAAAAGTTGTCAGTGACAGTAAGTAACTGTCCCGAGAACAGTGGCGTTCTGTCAGGCAAAAGTGAAGGCAGCATTTCAGGGTAGATGTATTTAGTTTAGTTTAGATTTGTTTTACTTGGAATGAATTCTCATTTACTTCTCTGGAAAAATCTTACAGTTATAATGTACGTTGGATGATAGTTTTTGATAAAGAAAAGAGAAAGAAAGGATATAATGGGGTAGTAAGATAATTCATATTTTTTAATACTGATTTTTGCACCTATATATATTGTTGATGTTGATTTGAACGGGGCACTTCTGACCTTTTGGCTCAAACTCTATATTTACAAATATAGCATATTTTTTTAGTTGCTGCAGTATATTTTTTATTTGCTGCAGTATATTTTTTGTTTGCGTTGAGCCTTCTGGGCCACCGTAAATATGGCTACCCTATACTCATTTACAAAGTTCTATAATACAAGCGTGCCATAAAAAGGATTTAAGAGGAATCTTACGCCGGGCTGGTGATTGGAAAAAATTTCGAAGTGCACGTGAAGACCGTGAAGGCTCCATCGATGATCGTAACAGGGTCAAATAAGAAGCTAAGTAAAATACGTCTTAAATTTAAGAAACTTTTCAGCAATCTTTATTCTGACCTTATTGAGAGGTGAAAATCAACTCACTTGATCGCACATCTCTCGTGGAAATTACATGATATCGCCACAGAGTATCAAAAGATTTATGATTTATGCAATGATTTATGCATTGGTGAGCGGCTGTTCACAATTGCTTAAATCTAATCAAATGTCTTCGAAAGTGCCGAATGTTTGTCCCCGTATTTTCTCATTTTCGAAATCAATCCACAGCTTCGAACAAACGACAAAGCTCTTTCACTTATATGCCTACCTTACACTTATTTACAAAGTTCTATAATACAAGCGTGTCATAAAAAGGATTTAGAGGAATCTTACGCCGGGCTGGCGATTGGAAACAATACTTTTCGAAGTGAAGGCTCCATCGACGATCGTAACAGAGTCAAATAGGAAGCTAAGTAAAATATGTCATAAATTAAAGAAACTTTTCAGCGATCTTTCATAACTTTTTGAGATGTGAAAATCAAGTCACTTTATCACATATCTCACGGGAAAATTCCATGATATCGTGACAACATATTTGTTGAACTACTGAGTGGTAACGTAATAGCAAACCCGGAAGAACGCTATCCCATGAGACACTAGCATCATAGAGAAGGCGGGAAAAAATGCTTAAATTATGCAAGTATTCTAGGAGCAGTTCCGAAATTAAGTGGAGCAACAAGAAGCAGGATGAGACAGAAGTTCTGTCACAAACACTGCGTGTTACAAAGAAAAATCTGACGAGTTCCTTCGGAACAAAATTTCGCGCTACGATGTTCTACCCTAGTTTCGGTATCCAGCAGGCCTTCAACGGCCAAGCCCACATTTCGGTTACTCGGTAGGATAGGGGTACGAGTTAGCTTGTCTGCACTACCCCACTTCCCCGCCTTACAAAATATTTTTTCTGGTAAACAACAACAACGCCATCTAATTCAAGTGGCGGAAACGGGTGCATCCGAATATCATGCATAAAAAAAAAAATATTCGCTGATGGTAGATATTTGTCTGATGCAGCAGATTTGTAAGCTTGTCCCTCACCATCCCCCTCAAAACCAAACACACACACATACTCCTTATCTTAGAAAAATTCACTTTTCGAAAAACGTAACGGGGAAGTCCCCCCCCAACTTTGAAAAATCCTCGCCATGCCCCGCGAGTCAGAAAGAACTGGTTAAACAACAGGGCCTTACGCACGTACAATGCCAATCCCGTTTCTATTTTCATACAGTTGAACCTCTACACAACTGCCGCCTTGAAGACAGAAAAAAGCGGTCGTTGTAGAGAGGTGGCCGCTTGACTATAATTGTAACTAGTTTTTAGTTCTATTACGACAGGTTATGGTATAATTTTTCGAGGCGGAAAAGCTTATGTTGAACAGCATCATTGCAAGCCACGGAATGTGAGAGAATTGAGTTTAATAGTACGTCATTCTTTAAGCCTTAACTAAAACAGAGAGAGATCAAATTTGCTGGTGTATCAGTTTCATGTCAGATTTTTCTGAAAGGTAAGGGTACCAAACGTCAAATTGAGGACCTCGCGATCAAACGCTGACCACTAAAGGCTTAAGATTAGGTGTTTAAAATGACCAGAACTGCTACAAAATTGACAAGCACCTGTTAGTCTCTAGAAAAAACTCCAGTGTTTTTAACCTGTTTATACACTTAATAATATCTCGAAGAATTTGAATGTAGCTGACGGCTATTTTATCATCTCTTACCTTTCACGGAGTTTTGGGGTAAGAAATTATGTTATATCTGACCTAGCTTACAGTATATAAATATCAAAGAGAGATGTTCCAGTTCGCTCTCGAGCTAAAGGTCCTCACAAGTGTCGCGTGCGATGTTAACGTTCATCGGCTTCGCGCGTGAAAGTTATTTAAGTTTAATCAAGTTTGTCTATTCGGCTCTTCGTTTAAAAACTTTAAACCAAGTATCCATCTTTACCATGAGCTCTTGAAAACTTTTCTCTTAGTTGATTTAAGACCGTTGTCGTACGAAATTGTGAAAGGTGCGCGACAGAAGCAAATGAAATTAACAAAGTCAAACCTGAGGGCTAGAAAGTACACTAACTTGTAAAAGAATAACTAAATAGATATGTAAATCAGACTGAGTAAAAATACGGACAATTTTTTTTTTTCAGAAAATAAAGACTAAATTGAAGTCTAAATAGCATATGAAGATGTTAAAAAGTAGAATTTACAGAAAACAGAAACACCTACTGCTGGAAATGTTTATAAATAGTATGACACATACTGAAAAGGAAAGCTACACACTCGGGTAGCTTCAAGTTCCATCTTTACCGAACTGAAATGAACATTTCCTGGTTTTATCATTATAAATCTCAAGAAAATCTGTTTGAAAATAGTAGTGCAGCTAGAGAGTGACCAATCCTGTAAGGAGCCATCACCAGGCTAACTAACAAATACTTTTTGTATGCAGGAGCAAAATGTTCACTTAAGTATGAAATATCTTTTACACAGTGTTTGGTTCAATTCATTTCTTTGCAGCAGTGTTTTTCTGCTAACTCCCTCAGATCAACATTCACTAATGCCTGATACAGCTCCTTCCATGTAGCATGTCTTCCATTTTTCTGCTTCCAGTGTAGCAGCATTTTATATTTCTTTTCAGAAAATTCCTCATTTTCCTTATCTATTGCTGTGATCTTTGGATCATCGATCTTTAACTTTCTTCCAACTTTCTTCCAATAACTAGGATCAATGTCATCGGCAAGTTGTTCTAATTCATCATTTTCAGGATTGCCTTTTTTCACTATCACAGAAAAAAATGAATCCAAACTAAATTAACAGTGTATTCTATTAAATAGTAAATACAGCAAGAAAACATGTTTAAGCATATCAAGGGATGGCACATTAAAAGGGCCAATACTGTAACAGGTTTATCCTGGTTTCCACTTAGCAACTAGAGGTGTCTACCTGTTGTGAGGGTATGCAAATCTATTACAGGTAACTACCCACCCTACAATAAATTTTGATTGTGTCTCAATGACAGTTCACTGGTACCCATTTACACTCCTAGATAGAGAGAGACACTGGGAGAGTACTAATCATCACTTGATGATTAGGTAGGTACAAAAGTTGGATCAAATCAATTCAGATTGCCAGTCCAAGTTGGATTAACTTGGAAGACACTGTGGTTTCCTCTCGTTTTAGTTATTTGTTATGTTCCAAGCCAATGTGACTCAATTTGAATCAATCCAGCGTAGACTAGCAGTCTGAGTTTATCTAGTACAACTTTTGTCCTTTCCTCTGTCATTCAACAGAGCTAAGGTTAGGGAACAAGTCATATCATGGTAATTATCATTATAATGATAATTTTTATTACAATTATCATGATGATATTGATAGTAAGGGACACAAGAATATGTATACCAACCAGCTGGATCTTGTCCAGAGGCAGATGGTTCATCTTCAGAACTTTCATCCATATCCTCCATCTCTTCTTCCTCTTCTGGGAAACCTCTTTCGATCTCATCCCTGTCTTCCTCATCTGGTTTCGAGGGATAGACTGGAAATTGATCACAATCAAAACAAAATTATTTAGCATCTAAAATTAGCCCGATGTTACATTTTTTTAATGTTAATTTTTCAACAAGGGGTTTCTGGGTACCTCAGTCAGTCAGCTTTGTCAAAAATGGTTGCTATATGTGATTGATACTAAAACTTAAAAGGCCTGAACCATACACTCTCTTTTTACAGATCCATCTCTAAAATTATCGAGTTTCCAGATAAGATTTGAACCCATGACCCTCCGTGATCTAGTCAGATGCTCTAACCACTGAGCTACAGGAGACTCTATGGTGAGCAAGGGTCAATAAGTGGATATTGACTGGAACCGCATCACGTGGCTACACAGCCAAACATCAGCTAGCGCATAGAAGCTCACCAACAGCATCACGCTGTCACATTAAAGCATCACATGCATTAAAGCATCAGAGCATCCAACTAGATTACGGAGGGTCGTGGGTTCAAATCCCATCCGGAAACTCGATTTTTCTCTTATATTAAAAATTGTTTATTTCATCTTTACATGCTCACTTTGGGGGCTGGTTGGCTGCATGTGATGCTTTAATGCATGTGATGCTTTAATGTGACAGCGTGATGCTGTTAGTAAGCTTCTATGAGCTAGCTGATGTTTGGCTGTGTAGCCGCGCGATGCGGTTCCAGTCAATACCCACTAATTGACCCTTGCTCACCATAGAGTCTCCTGTAGCTCAGTGGTTAGTGCATCCGACTAGATCACGGAGGGTCGTGGGTTCAAATCCCATCTGGAAACTCGATTTTTCTCTTATATTAAAAATTGTTTATTTCATCTTTACATGATCTCTAAAATTACATTTTTATTTTCTGTATCAATGTAGAATCTTTTTTATTTGTATTTAGTTATTCAATAACAGGAATTGCATTTAACAATCTATAAAAACAAACACTTAATCATGAAATGGACATCAATTAATTAATGTATAAAAGGACAAGTCTGACTGATTCATGGAAAAAAATTATATTAAAAAACTGGCTCTCACCTTTTGGAAGGCCAGCAGCAACAACTGCCCGTACGAAATTGACTATTATGACTTTGGTGGCCTCTGGTAAAGTTGGCAAACAACTGCCAAAACTTCCAAAGGTATCTTTGATGCAAAGGACAACTGCAATGTTACCTTTGCGTCCACTTTTCTCAATGTTGTACAGTAAAGATCCATTTAGATTTACAGCTCTTAATTTGTAGCTTCTGACAGGTTTCTTGTCGGTTGCAAAATTAGCTCCAAATGGCACTTTCTTCAGCCTCTGTACATGGCATTTCTTGCTGTAGCCAACAATAAGAGAAGTATCCCGTTCATATTTGGGGTCTACTCTCAAACTGCTTTCATTTGCCGTCATCACTTTCTCTACTGACTCATTCTTCCTCACCTCTTGCTCCCATAACTTGTATGTTTCTGGAAACTCTGCTCGACAGAATTTACCCCGGCTGGTTGAGAAAGAACTTTTCTCTGCCAGCTGAGGATATTTACCTTTGAAAATCACCTTCCAGATACCACTAACAGGATAGAGGCTGCCTAATTTGTAGTCAGGATCCTGATCATTGCGGCACAACCCGTGCAAGATAACCAGAGAAAAGTGATCCAAGTAGTGAGCACCAATGGCCCTGAACAAGTCAGCCACTCTCTCTCCCCCTGTTCCTAAAAGTAATCAAACACAAAGCAATCAATCTGTAAAGAAATAAATTTCATTTGACCAGCAGATTGAAAATAAAATAGAGCAATGATCCTTACAGGTGAGTTCCAGTTTTTAATTAATAATTTCTTGAAAAGAAGCCTGAAAACTGAAAATTTAGGCTTTGATGCAATTCAAACCTGTGACATATATACTACTAGTTGGTTGCCTCTACAAACTGAACTGCAAAGTCACACATAAGGATTAAGGAAAATTTAAAGGGTTCCTCTACCTCTGATACAATATGTAATGAAAAAAACTTCATTACGAAGTTTAAATTGCATTTTCTGATTCCTTGTTTTTAAAACAATAAGCTCTCACCCTTGAGTGTTGAACCAAATAACAAGAGGCTGATGCAAATTTAAGCATGACCCTTGAGAGGGCAGAAAGTCAGAATTTCAGAATAAAAACTTTTTCACTCTAAAATGCATATGCATGATAAATGAAGGGACTGAGGATAATGATAATTATTTTTTATAGCCCAATCTTCACAAAACATTTCTGCAGTATTATCAATATATTCCACCCATATTATCCATTTCCTCTGGTCATAATTTCCATAAATATTTGGGGTGTTTATTTTGTGAGTTGAAGAACAGCATTTCCTTCCAAACACCTAGGAATGCATCACAATTCACCTCCCTGATGGATATTTGAAAAATATCCAGGGTGTAAAGCTCCCCTGCCCCCTCCCCCCCCCCCATGTACAAACTCAGCCATACTGCAATTTTGAGAAGGTTAAATAACAATTACCTCATGCAAAGATCTCTATTTTAATGAAAAGTCAGAGAAATGAAGTAACAATCAATATTGCAAAAAACAAATTTTAACTAGAAATGCTGATTTGTAAGGCAGATAGTCAAGATCAGTATCTTTATTCGTATAATCTCATGTTACACCTGATCATGCCCTGACATTGCTTTCCAAATGTGGCATAAATAAGAGATGGTAATTCTCTTAAAAAAAAATTAAGGACCACAAAAGTAAAAAGTTTGAAACGAGTAACTGCAAGCTCACCTTGAGGGTAGGAAAAGCAAACACTAAGATGTTTCTCCCTGGTGGTAACCACCCCAATGCTTAGCACCATGTCACTACATCCTTCGGGACAGACTTTTGGAGCGATGAAATAATCACAACTGGTTTCCAGGTCCGTTGTAACTTTCAGAAATGTTTCCTCATCTGGCAGGATAATCGCATAATCGATACCCTGTCGAGTTTTCAAGAGGGGCAATGAATAGAAGAAATCTCTTTGAATCTCTCTGTTTCTGATAAACTTGCTGACAAACAGTTTAGTTAGAGTAATATCACCAAGTTTACTCCAATTGATCCCGATATCTTTAAGTCGTACTGGCATTTGCGTGACCTTGTAATCCTTAGGGACTAAAATCACTGGCGTGTTTTCGGGACTTTTTAGCAAATCATACTTATATTCTAACTGTTCCGTTCCATAAAATTCTCTGTATTTCGATAAAATGGTTGTTTTAAGTTCAGCTGGAAATCCACAAGTTAACATTGCTTCCTTGATGATATCAAAACTGGACTTTTTGCAAACTGACCGAAACTCTTGTTGATTGTGTTCTTGATGGTGCTTCACAATCTCGCGCACTTTCTGTTGAGTATACCTGCACAGATATGGAATTATCCAAAACAAGAGAAAGTCAGAGACCTTGTTCGCCCCAATCTTTGGTTCGTCGTCATTCGATCGGGTGGAATCTGCCTTCCTTTTCTTTTTGTCAAAGAAAATCAAAAGGATCGAGAACATAAGAACGAGCGATCCTTTCATGGGAAACTGGAGTCCACTATTGAGTGGGCTGACCAAATCCTCTTCATTCTGACTTGGTTTATCTTCTGCTGTTGGTGGGTCGATTTCCATATCTTCAACCAATGAAGTTGGCTCTTGGGACTCCTCATCTTCACGATCTTGATTGAAACGCGACAGATTCAGATATGACATCCATAGTTTAGCTTCTTCATGATCGATAGCCATGTTCCTCTTTTTGTTCTCGGAACTTTTAGCGTACCCCATGTGGAAGGACGGTATTTCCGGGATTTGGAACAAAGAAGGATCTTTTGAGTCGCAAATGTATTTTGTTACTCGACTCAAAACATCTTTCGCGCTTCTATCCTTGTGTCCACCATCTCTCAACTCCAAGTCTTCCAAGAGGATAATCGGCGAAAGGTGCACTAAATTGTCGCTTTCGTTCGGACTGCAACAGAAACGGGGCTCAAGGTCGAATTTTTCACTTAGAATATCTCCATCCAGGCCAACGATTTCCGCTAAAGTACTCATTATAACCGCCAGATTAGTGCAAAAGAAAAAGAGCGCCAAATATTAGGACAAAACCGAAACTAATTACAAGAAGGTGAAGGGAATGGTAACAAACAGAACTCTATAGTTCCCAGGCCTACATACTTCTCCACGGCCACCTGTTCTTCAGGAATCTGTACCTTGCTTTCCACAAACCGTAGACTAAGCGGGTGCTCATGTTTGCTCATGCTAATTTTATGTTTGTGCTGCAAACACAAAAAAGAAATGTTTGATTTGCAAATGAATGAATGAACAAGCCTTAATTTAAATGTCGTTAAAAAATGTAGTCAAATTCGATCGTTAAATTTCTCATAAGTGAGAACTATGCGTTGAAGGGACGTTACGTCTAACACGTACCCTTAGTAGCAAAACACTGATTTCTGTCAAGGAGTTATGTCTCGTGTTGCGTAAGAAACTATTGAAATTATTGACTGTAGCTCCATGGAGTTCTGCTTCAGGGAGGCAGAGGCAAGTGGCGCAGAGCGAAATATAAAAGTTATAAGCTATTGATGGTTGTTGTCGAACATAGTTGGTTGGTTATAAAATTGTGCGTTACAACAAAATTAAAATCGATTATCTTCGAGTTAAAAGTTTTATTGTTTGATCAAAGACAGAAATAATAAATATCTTCATATTTATTTCTAAATTAGCAGATAAAAGGATACCATACATAGAGCTACAACTAACTGAATTATGTTTACCTACAAAAAATGGCGAAGATCTTAGCGCGCACAATTACTTTTTTCAAATTTTTGCTTTGACTTGCATTCATCTCTCCCTCTCCCTCATTTCAAATACTGCCTTAGGTTACACTAAATGGTCAAAAATCTCAGGCAACATTGTTCGGGGATAGGGGGAATTCCAAGAAATTTATTGCAGATGAATTACAAGATTTTTGTTTATCATGCCGAGTGGAGGTTTGTCGACCACTTGGTAAAGGGAGGCGTGTCAGTGAGTCAGTGGCGTAGGCAGCCTATAAGCCCGCCGTGGGCCTGGATCAACAAATTTTTTACCGCCTGCTTGACTTTTAGGACATGACTCTTGCGAATATTGAAACAAAACTTGAACTTTCTCAGGGAATAGGCCACAAACGAGTCAAAGAGTGGCTAAGCTCCAGCAAGTTGATTAACGCAATGTTACGAAACACCATTATCCATGCTACAACAAGCTACACGTGCAATCAACGTATTATTCACGGCCACGCGCGCAAACTTTTAACAGTGCACGTGCGATGGCACGTGCTGCGTGCGATGTTAACCTTCATTAATTATCTTGCGCGTTGAAGGTAATTAAGTTGACTCGAGTTTGTCCGTTAGGCTTGTCACTTAAACCTAGCAATCTCTATCATAAGATCTTTAAGAACTCTTCTTTTACTTAATTGACGGCTATTGTCATACGAAATTGCTAAACTTTCTTGCCCAGATTACATTTGAGAAGATTTGGTTAAATATATCAGTCTACAACCAAGAGAGCGACTAAGAAATGCAAGGTGTGACTATAATTCTGGGGAATTAATAAACCAGAACCTAATTAAACCGACAAAGTCAAACCTAAGTGCTAGCAGAGTTAATAGAGGGAACCTATTAACTCTGGTGCTAGAAAGTACCGCGTGAAAGAATAACTAACTAGATTACGTCCATTTTGAAATCGCTGGTGGTCCCTGTAATCGGATTGAATCTAATTGGTGTGATTTATTTACGAATCGCACCATTTCTTGCTCTGAATCGCATCATTTTACACTTGACTGAGTTTTTGACACATGACGTCAAAGTCTTTCGCTTTCAAAATGGATGTAATAAAGTGGTAATTGAACCTCGTGTCTGATAATTTTTTTTTCTGACTCTTAAGACTAAAGTACAATCTACAAAGCATATGAAAAAGGTTAAGTGTGGAAAATCTTTGAAAAATACTTATCACTGGAAATAATTTTAACACAGTAGAATACGGATTAAAAAGGAAAGCTTTCACAGGTAGCTTCGAGTTCTATCTTTTCCAAATACCAAAACAAGCGCTTCCTGGTCTCAGGTGTGACCTTCTAATTCTGGTAAAGTAATAAACCAGAAGCCAATCAAATGAACAAAGTAAAGCCAAAGCGTTAGAAAGTACCAGGTAAAAGAATGGCTAAATAGATTTTAGTAAATCAATGGATAAAAAAATAAAATGACTAATTTTGTTTTTCAGACAATTAAGACTAAAATACCATCTACAAAACAAACGAAGAAGGTTAAAAGTACAAAATTTGTACAAAATACCTATATAGCACTGGAATTATAATAAAAAAAAGTATAATACAAGTTAAGAAGGAAAACTTGTACAGATAGCTTTAAGTTCTATCTTTTACAAATACAGCTGACTATAGTCTACCAAAATAAGCATTTTCTGGTTTCCTGTCGGGAACCGTGAACAATGCCTTATTTCGTTTTGGTGGTTATTGTTCTTTGTTGCATATGACCGGAAATGACTTCACTCAATTTCCCAGAATGTACTTTGTAATCCTAGTTATCACATAGCTAGTTAGTTAAATATAGCGATCCTGCATGCGCTCGTGTCGGTTGATGCTATAGTTAAGCCTGGAGTTTAAGCGGAGTGATTCTTAGAATAAAGGAGCTGATTCATTAGGAAACGTGTAGGTGCATTTTCGACATTCCTTATTATAAATGTCATGAACATCTGTTTGAAAATAGTTGTGCAGTTAGAGAGGAACCAATCCCATTGGTCATTACTTGGCTAACTAACAAATATATTAATATATTAATATATTATAAGTGCAGGAGGAAAATTTTAACATAGGTCAAAGTGTGACAATTTTTAGTGTTTGGTGACAAACTGCTCCTGACAATTAGTCCCTTTCAATTTACTTTTTCACAGCAATGCCTCTCTGCTAACTCCCCCAGTTCAGCTCCCACTAGTGCCTGATGCAGTTTCTCCCATGTAGCAGCTCTTCCATTTTTCTGTTTCCATTTTCGCAGCATTGTGTATATTTTTTCATAACATTCCTCATTTTCCTTATCTATCGCTGTGATCATTGCATCATCAATCTTTAACTTCCTTGCAACTTTCTTCCAGTCCTCAGGGTTAATGTCATTGGCCAGTAGTTCCAATTCATCATTTTCAGGATTGCCTTTTTTCACTACCACAGAAAAAATGAATTCAAATCAAAATACATCAAAAGTGCATTCTATTTTACAGTAAATACAGCAGGTAAACATGTTTAAGCATATCAAGAGATGACATATTTTCCCAATATTGTCTCTCACAGCTGTGAGGGTGATACTACTCCAGCTTATCCTAGTTTCCATGGAGCAACTTGGCGTGGCTACCTCTTGTGGATGGGATACAAATCCATCACAAGTAACCACACACCCCCCACCCCCCCCACCCTTCCACCACTCAACATTTAATCAGATTCTTTAACAATTTATCAGTAACCATTTGCACTTGTGAATGGAGGCGGGCAGTGTGAGAGTAAAATGTCTTCCCTAAGAACAATACTAAATGACACTGCCATGGCTTCAACACAGGGTACCCCTTAAACTGGAGTGCAGCACATTAACAAAATGGAAACCATTGTGGGTCCTATGCCACAGGCATCAAAGTGATCCAAGAAATTTTTACTAGCTCTATAATCCCCCTAAAGGTCATCCAATCAAGCTACTGATCATATGTCTCCTAATGGAATCATTTCGATTGTGAGAGAGAACAAAATCTGCTCACTTGCCACCATTTTTGACTATACAATTGGTGACATGCATAGTTAAAAAAAAATCATCCTGGTAATAGCCGAGCTGAAGTGTTTATGAGGAAAAAAATTATTGCCCTGTTCCCAGGAACCAAGATCTTTGGAACCTAGCCAGACCATG
Source organism: Stylophora pistillata (assembly GCF_964205215.1). Lineage (NCBI taxonomy): Eukaryota > Metazoa > Cnidaria > Anthozoa > Scleractinia > Pocilloporidae > Stylophora > Stylophora pistillata. The sequence continues at coordinate 56,170,491 of NC_142519.1, forward strand.
TGCTCACATGAAAATATGGAGATATTTAAGAATGGATTAGGGATGTGCCAAGATCTCTTGAACCACTGGCCAGCCTGGTCAACCAGGATCAAAGGGAGAGGCCCTTTGTCTCTAATTTAGTAGGCATTAAATAAAATAAGAAAGATAGTAAGTTTTGAACACAGTAAAGAAATAGAGGAGATGTTTTTCCTCTTGCATGAGCATGGGACGAATGAAAATTCTGAGTGCCTACGAGGAGTCAAATCTCAAATCTTTGGCATTTCTCTACTATGTATGTATTCATGCACATCTTCACAGAACTTTCTAGAGGCACCCATACTTAGGTCAAACTTGCACCCATTTAAGCCACATTAGAGTGAATACTTAAGCCACAGACCCTCAGGATAAAGTGGCAGATTGTGTAATAAACTACTTGCAGACGCATCTTAATTAGAACTGTTTCAATAGTTTTCTGCTTTTTTTCATGTGTGTATAGTTATCCTATTTTTTTTTTTAATTCATCATCACTGTTTTGGGTTGTTGCTAATTCCCAAGAAAAATTAAAATTAAAAAAAATACTAATTAAAACCTGATTGGCCTTTTTGTTATTTTTCTGATTGACAACTTAGCTATTGCAAGTAGGGTGTATATGAGTTCTTTATCACTTTTCAGTTACAGTTAGCCTGTTTGTCTACTAGCTTACTCGTATTCATGATTGCTATGGATTCATGGACAGTTACTTATAGTAACCGTTTGGTTCAGATTTGATCAAGTCAACCATTCAACTTTCTTACCCAGTAGATTGATAGATTCTTCCCTTTCTTCACTAGTAGAAGGGCCCTGTTTGGGATTAGCTTCTTGTCTCCCCTTCGTTTTGGGTCCATCTTCATTTTCTCTCCCCTTCTCTACATCAGTAACTAATTGAGGGTTAAAAAAAAATAATAATCAAATTAATGTACTGCACATAAATTGATAAAAACCAGTTGGGTATATGAAATCAATATAAAATTCAAATTATAAATATTTCCAAAATTAATGAACAAGTATAATAAATACTTAATAAATACTTCCTAACACCCACTAAAAATTACCAATGAAATTAAAAGAACAGTGTTTTCCACTGCCATGATAGCTCTTCATATCAAGGGTGGAAGTAAAAATCATCTCATTGGAAATGAATTCAGAATCTTAGGCTCTTATACTGAAACTAAAATTTCCAGCAGAATGAACAGTCATGCATGTTTATCTTTTAATTAAAGACTCTGAGGTTATTGTGGTATCAAGTCCACATGGATGAGATTCAACAAGATTCAATGCAGTAAAACAACAACTTATTCCAGCCACCCCGTTCTACATGAGACACCGATGCACATGCATGCATGTATAAAACCACATGTAAACTATGACAGAGATGTTTAAAGGAAAGGAAAAAGTTCACTTCTGCAAGCTGACGGCTCAGAAGAAAAGGTTACAGTTGCCAATCTTGCTTTTGACTGTCAAATGCAGCACTTGGGTGGGGCATTTGAACATAATTCTGGCCCTGGCAGGCAGGAATTTGAACAAACTGATCTTCAAAAGTTCAAGTGGCTGGGGGGTAGGGGGGGGGGGGTGGTTTCCTGGATAATAATTATGGATTGCCCATGATGATATAGATTTTGCCCTAAAAAATGATGAATATTAAATTATTCTACTAGGCACTTCACAAAGAAAAATGTGTCTAAATAAATGTGACTGATAAACATTGCCATGGAACAGATGTCTGGTTAACAAATAACAATAAACGATATCCACAAATTTTCCAAAGAAAGTAAAGTTACAAGGTTCCATTATTCTTAAACCAAGTCACCTTTTTGTCGCTTTCCAGATTTGTGAGAAGAATCTACATTTGATGCAGACTGGTCTGGATCCTCAGTAGAGTCTGTTAGAAAATGAAAATTAATCCAATTAGATCATTCACATACAAAATCATAACATTATATTGTCCAAGACTTGTGTTCTTCAAAATTAAAAAAATGTCTGAAAAATAATGGAATATTTGTTAAAAGATTTTGAACCTGCTCCACATAAAAATGATGCAAATCTCCTGATAACACTTAAGGCAGATGTTTAAAAAATAAGACAAGGGAGTAAGTACCAGCCACTCGCTTTTGAGGTGAATGCCTTTTGTCTTGGGACTCCTGTTGCATTTCCTCAGATTTCCTCGTCACGTCCTGTAAGATATAAATAAACAAGATACGCATACACTATAGAGAACTAATCAAAGTTAAAATTTTACTATCAATCTTTACATCACGCTGGATACATCGACCTTCAAGTACAGTACTACGTCCTTTATTTTAACCGCTCGTGCAAACTTCACCAATGACTATCCTTCACTTATTCGCCAAACCAATACTTCGCACAAAGTTTCGCAAGTGTTCATCATAACTGTAGAAGAAGCTGAAACAAATCTCGCGGGCAGCGATCGATGATTCTCATTCAGGATGAAGTACATACTGACAGCAAGCCGAATAAAAGGCTACTTTAAGTATATCATATCTTAGAGATTCCTCTCACCTCATCTGGAGGTGTTAGTAAATCAATTCACGTAATCGCGTGTTCCCCGACAAAATTCGATCGTAGTTGTGATCATGAATTAATGGTTCAGTCATTAAGCAACCCGGAAGCACGCTATCCCATGAGACATGGGAAGCGCGGGAAAAAACTTAGATAGATTATGCAACTATGCTGTTGTGAATGCTAATTAGAACTCGAAAATTGGGGACAAAATAGACCGGTTCACGCTCTCGAGTGCATGCTGGGTAATTAGGGCAAGCAAATCCAAAATGGCGGATACGAACAACACTCTTTTGCTCGATCTGAATACTTATAGTTCAATATAGAAGTCACAGCTACATTTTGAGCTCTTTATGTTATTGCCATCTCGCTCAAAAGTCGTTGACAGTTCAATATCCCAACAACACGATCATGGCCACGCACCTCGAAGATTTTTTGGAACTTTCATGTGGGGAATTGCAGTTTTATCTTAAACAGCGAGGTTTGCCCTCTGGAGGGACACACTCGGATCTTGCTGCTCGTGCTTTGGTAGCTTTTGAACATAAAACGCCTATTCGAGATTCGGCCGAAAGCCAAGCCAAGTCACTACAAAATGAACATGTAGAACTACTACGCACATGCGGTATAAAGGATCCGTTATCCATGGTCGATTGGGAGGACTGTGTAACAAAGTGGCCGCATACAAACATTGGTCAAATATTCTCGTTTATACTTGGAAAAAAAGCTTTCGACACTGACTATATTGGTCAATATAAAATCAGAAAAGCGTATTCATACTTTAAAAGTGGTTTTGTGCACACTGTATACTCAAAAACAATTCATGGACAAGACAAAGTTCTGTTGTTTGCATCTGTCACTCCATCTCAAAGAATTCGCGAAGAACCTCATAAAGTGTGGATAATTTGTAAATCTCCCGGTGAAATTCTTGGGGCATATTGTAGCTGTACAGCTGGATACAGTCAGTGCTGTAATCATGTCATAGCCCTTTTATATAAAGTTGAGTTTGCCAACCAGAAAGGTTTCACAGATCCTTCCTGCACAGATAAGGCATGTGTGTGGAATAATACTAGCAAGAAAGACATCCAACCCATGAAATTAAAGGACATGGTGTTCCAAAGCCACAAGGTAGTCAAAGAAAACCCAAGTTATGCTATTAATAGCAAGGAAAAACAGAACTTTGATCCTCGGCCAGAATCCTTGAGGGTTGTTACCGAAGAAAGCAAGCAAAAGTTTCTAGCTTCTCTTCGAAACATAAATCCTGATGCTGTCATCCATATTTCATATGCACCACCAACTTCTGATGATGTTCCCCCATCACTACAAATTATAGCTGATGATATATCCTCTAAAAACAATGGTGTAGATGCTGATGAATTAGTGAGACAATTTCTGGAACAATTATCTTTCAATGACAGTAGCATTAAAGAATTAGAAAAGGCCACAAGGGATCAGGCTAACTCCAGTATATGGAAAGAGCAAAGAAAAGGTAGAATAACTGCATCTCATTTTCATGAAGTATACACAAAGACAAAAACAATTCTTAGAAAAAGAAAGCCAAATTGCAAAGTAACACCTCTTCTTGAGCGAATTTTAGATTGTACCGATCTGTCAATGATACCTGCCATTAAATGGGGAAGAGAACATGAGAGAGATGCTGCTGCATCATTCTTTGCACAAGAATCCAAAAAACACAAAAATGCAAAGCTTCAGACTTGTGGCTTGTTTATATCTTAAACTTACCCTTTTGTGGGAGCTACCCCAGATGGTATTTTTCACTGCGATTGCTGTGGTCATTCTTGTATTGAGTATAAATGTCCATACTCACTTGCAGACATGAAATTTGATGAGCATTGGAACAATACAACTTATCTAGAATTAGTGAATGGGAATATCATGCTCAAGAGAACCCACAGTTATTATTACCAGATACAAGGACAAATGGCCCTAACAGGATGTCCTAAAACCTTTTTTGTTGTTTGGACTCCACTTAGTGGTGCTCATATTGAAATTATTGAGTTTGATTTAAAACTGTGGCAAGATATCATACCAAATCTAACAATTTTTTTCAAGACTTATGTTGCTAGGGTGTTGCTAGGTACTAGGCCTATTTATTATTGTGCTGTCTGTGAAAAACCCTGTCTTGAGCCAGATGAAATTGAATGTGATGATGAAAACAGTGTTCAGTGTGAATGTTGTATGCTATGGTTTCACTGGGCCTGCTCAAATTTTGAACAAGAATCAACATTCATTTGCAGATTTTGCAATGAACAAGCAATAGATAATGATTAAAATTATAGAGTGGAAGCAATATGACCTCAACAAACTACTAAATAGTACAAAATAGTGCGGATTAAACCAAAACATTATAGTATTTAGTATTACTAAAGTTTCAAAGTTATTGTTTGAACATTGTTGTAGCTATATACAAACATGTTTGTGTAATTCCATAAAGGAATTGTATTCTAGAAGATGTGTAAATAAACTTGACTACCATAGCTTATAACCTGTGAGAAAATTGAATGGGAACATTTTGGACTGGTACAAAATGCAAACATAATTGATGAAATGAAATCTATGTACTCAAAGGCTTTTTCATATTACATATTGCTGCACAAATGATGATTATGTCATCCAAATGGGAAAGAATGCTAATGGGAATTTCTTGCTTTAACATAGCAAAGTCTTTAATTCGCTTGATAGCCTGCTCGACATAAATCCGTACATTAGCAATAAGTGATGTGTTCCTAACATCAGCACCTGACATCTGGAGATTGGAATGCTTGGAGGGTGGAATTGTTAGAGAACATTGGTAGTATGCTAACAGGTCATGAATCTTGAATCCCCTGTCTGCCATAACTTGGTCATGTGGCTGAAGATAGTTTAAGAAACCACTGTTTTCTACAATAAAAACATCAGATGACCTCCCACTGAAGGTCTCAGAGACAAATGATATGTGGCCATTTGGTGTTATCCCTATCAAAAACTTTAACGTGTAGTGTTGTTTGTAATTTGACCAACACATTGCCGCATTCTCTAAGCTTGATGGGGTTTCAGAGAATAGTTCTGTGCAGTCAATGATGACTCTACACTTTCTGTAATATCGTCGAAACATATCAGGCATATTTCTTTGAATTAAATACCTATCTGGCCAGGAAATCATCCACTTTAATTCTTTAGACATCAGCTTAACCCAAGTGGTAAAGACAGAGCTGACAGTCGCCTCGGAAACTTTGAACCTTAAAGCCAGATCAAATACAAAGAGTCCTAGCTTGATTCGCATCATGGTTAGCAAAAACTCTTGCTCCAAGGTTAGAGCTCTCTGTACATTATTTGACCTGGGCTTGGTGGTGTCCTTCAAAGCACTTTCTTTGTCTCCTTTCCAGTAGTGCATACACATGGCTTTTTCAAAGAGTGTATTAAACATCAATTGAAATGTTTCTACGTTAGGGAATCCAGTGAAACGCTGGACATCTTGCTCTGTTGTTAAATCAGCAAACTTCATACTTCCGTATGTTAGCGGATTTATTATCAAGCATTGAGTTCCTTCTTCTTTGAAGCTTAAGTTATTGGATGCCTCAGCAGTAGAGACAACTTCGTGTCTTGCCACAAGCTTTCTTTTCTTGGGTGAAGGTTTGTTAGAGTCACTTGGCACCATATACAAAGTTGGAGTTGGTGAGGAGTACGTTGGCTTTCCATATTGAAAGTGATTCGAACAAACAGTCTTGTAGTTGCCGGGTTCGAATCCAACAAGTCCTTTGGATATGCTGGCAATCCATTGGGCTCTTTTCTTTGGATCCTTCGGAATAAAATGCCAGCGAAGATTTTCGACATGTGACCGTTTCACTATCTTTTTTGGATATCTTGAGTCGTTGTTACAACCTCCAACACAACATCGGTAGTTAACCATTATATATCTTATTTTTTGACGCATTAAAATCGAAAATACAGAGCTCAAAATGTAGCTGTGACTTTTATCTTGAACTGTCAATACTAAAAATTGCGACCAGTTCTGAAACAAAGCCGATATTCATTAAGTATTCAGATCAAGCAAAAGAGTGTAGCCGAGCGTGTCCGCCATTTTGGATTTGCTTGCCCTAATTACCCAGCATGCACTCAAGAGCGTGAACCGGTCTATAAAGAAAGGCGAACAGGGGAACAGGTTATGAGGAACGGAAAACTCGAAAATTTAGGACAAGTTCGCTTGAATCCCACGGCGTAGTCTCGGTCAAACGAAAGAAATTTCTTAAATCCAGTGGAACATAAAGCAGGATCTGACAGAGGTTAAAGACTTCTGTCCTTTGTTTGTGGCAAAGCAAAATGTGATTAGTTCCCGCAAGAGCCTATTTCCCGCAGAGAGGATTAGAGTTAGCACTAAAGAGCTTTACACGTACCTAGTGAGCTCATGGGTGAAACGAAAGGGAGGTCGTTAAGGGTGCCTGGTCATTGTAGGAAAGCCATGCCCCGAGGGCTGCATGAGGACATTAGCAGCTGAATTATTTTAAAATATGCTCCTATGGCAATCATAGTTTTCTTCAGACCTGGAAATGCTCATTTTACATCGATAAGGTTGACACTGGAGAGTAACTTTTTTTCCTTTTTGATAAAGGATCGGGGTCTTAGGGGATTGACTCATACTTGTCAGCAAGAAGTTTGGAGAGCATAAGGGATGGGCACGAGTTGTTAAACAGGCAGCTTAGAAAAACCTAAGCTTCTCGAGTGTTCTCCAAACATCACCTTTTTTTTTCTACTGCATCCCATGATTGAACTAAAGTAACAACAACTTGAAAACAACAGTTGCTATAATTTGGATTAATTGATTGCACATTTCTGTTTTTACTACACTTGCTTGTTGGTTATTGGCAAAATAGTTTGGTAAGTTATCTTCCTTGTCTTTTTTTAATTTAGCAACAGCAACTTGCAGCTTCATTTTAGGGAAACTTTTGAGGCATACAAAGCATTCACATAAACATTAAAGGCATTTTTTTTTAATTCCTGATTTGTGGAAAAAAATGTATACTGATGTGTCACTGAAAAACTTAATCCAGGTTGTCTCCTTTTGGGTAAAGGATGCATGATAGAATCTTTATTTTAGCTTTGCACCTTTTTAACCCTGTAACTCACAAAGTGATTAAGATGTAACGTCTCCCAATAATATCCATAAATAATTATCCAAAAATCAGGTAATGAGAATTCTCAAACTTATCACTGGACAAGACGGATCTTGATCAAAATTCATACTCTCTAAACTAATTTACAAGGAAATGTATAGCAGTGGGACGGGAGAATTACAAGCAGATCTTGGGAGGGTTAATTAACTTGTGAGCATAATATAGTAGGTGGCTGCACTATGTACGTGCAACATAATTAAAATGTTACCAGTGAAAGGAAAACTCAACAGGAAAATTCTCTCTACAAATCTGACATCTAGAATTCTTTTAAAAAAACACAAGCAATGCATATCTCCTATGTATCCACAATATCCAACACAACTCATTCAAAAGGAATTTCTATTTTAAAATGTTTGACATTATTAACTTAAAAAATACTTGTAAATACATACCATGCACAAATAAAAAAAACATCTTTGTTGGAAATATACCTTTCTGGGGTTACCTGAAAGGGTATACCTAATTCTATAATCTATTTTCATCTAACATTTGATGGTTGACATCTCTACAGGTTTTTTACTTGCTAATAAATCAAAATGGCCTTGTTGTCTAAAACATAGAGAAGCTAACTAGAGCTGTCGTTAAATTTCTCTTTGTATGTCTGGTAGGGATAGTTTGCCATAAAATTCACCTTTAAACCCTATTTTTTGGTGCAATAGTACTCAGCAAGGTCAGTACGCCCTACAAATTTGTGTCTGAGAGCCTCATATAAAATTTTGTTTGTTGCCTTGGGCCCCTCTTGTTGTCTCCACTCTTTTAACATGCGAAGTGCTTTTTGGGAGAGTTCAAGTCCAGGTGCCTGATCTATTTGTGCTAGCTCTGCATCATCTTCAAATCCTAAACGACGCCCCAGTGGTTTCCATTTATTGCCAATCTTATGGGCCAATTCTTCTAAAACATCATCACTTGGTACACTATCTTCAAAGTTGACTGAAAATGCAAAATGAGAGTTATGAGCTCTAAAATATCAACTCAAGAGTAACTGCCTGCAGTCTCTGCTCAGGACTGGGCAGCAATTAATATCCCCTACATTGCCAGCTTTCCAATTTGGAGGGTCACCCATTAACTTTTTGTTGATTAGTTGTAAAAGAAAAAAAAAATTGTGAGTCAAATGTTTTCAGAGCTCTCCTTCCTCCCTTAGGTTGGTTCGACCAGTGTTCCTAAATTTACAGACTACGGCAACCAAAATAGTCAAACCCTCAAATGATTTCTGTGAAGTTTAATGGCCCACAGGTGAATTTCAATCATGATCATATGGATTTTGCCAATAAAATTACAGATAGTAAATTAGTTTGCTGATCAAATTTACTGATAAACACAATGGCATATATGGAACAGATGTCTTGAGTTGACAAATAACAAAATCTACTTATATTCTTACCCTTCTTGACCCTCTTTGTCCTACTAGACCTGGATACCAAAGGAGTTTTCCTTTTACGTTTTTTGGCAGAGCCACTTCCCTTATCATCTTGCTTGACTTCTGGGGAATGAGGAGCTATTATGCAGGTAAGAAAGAAAAACAAGTTGGGCTGAAATATTTCAAGATAAAGAACTGAAGTTTAAAGAGATTAATTGGTGATTCAGTATGGATCCTGACATAGCAATAATATTCAGCTCAGGCAATAAGCGATTCATCACGATCTAGTTAAACAAAATCTATTACTGCTGTGAGCTTTACAAACAGCAGACTCCTCTGGTAAGTTGCCATAATGAATTGTCGTGAGAACAGGGTCACACATGGAACATCACCTGAATATCATTACATCTAAGGGAACCTTTCTGACTACAGCAGTTTAAAGGGTTTATTTTCATTATCAAGCTTTCCCCTATCCCACCCCTCCTCACGTTTTCTTTCACTACCATATGTAGTCAAAATTCTGACAACTGGTGATAAGACTCACACCCTAACTACTTGTTCTATGTCTAAACTATACTTCTCATCCTTGTTTCACAATTTTCTGGGGGAAACATAACGAAGGTGATGTATGTGGCATCAATTAAGGATTGAAATCCCACTCTTTTCTGGTAAACCAACTTGAGAGCCCTAAGTACCTCAATTTTTTCTCAAACCAGCCTTTTGGCAAACTTCTAATAAGCTAAATCACATTGCCCAATGATAGGAAAGAGGGGACTTCAAGGAATTAAAAGATACACACATCCCCTGACCATACCTCCTGTCTTTGAAATAGGTACTATGGATTGGCTGGAATTATTGTATACCAAACACTTCCTGAAGGATTGTACATTCCAAATGTCTATCTCCCTTTAATAAGTATGGACAAAGTAGAAGAATGTTACAGCTGGCTACAAACCATCATACAGTGCATGTAATTGATACACCCTGAATCTGACTCACTTTGTCCATACAGTTGACAAATTGACTCACCCGAAGTTGATACAGGTGTTAACATAGTTACTGGAAGTCAAGGGGCATAAATTAAGGTGGCTGAACACAGTTTTTGATACCTGTGTTTCTTTCACCATTTTCTCTAAAACCCTTGATCTCTCGGTCACCAAAACTGGCAGCAAGCGATTTAACTACACAAACTTTGTTTTTTTGATAGTTAAGCTGACGTATGTGCTGTTGCCATGGAAAAATATAAACAGGCCTTCAAAATCGGTTTTGTTCATTTGTAGAAAATCTAGTCATTAGCTTCTCTTTATAATTTGCATGCAACAAGCTTGTAATGATACCCACAAGTTAACACCATTTTGTTAACAATCTAACAGAGAGATCTCTAACCATCCCTTATTGAAGGTTCACTTGATTATCGAGAATTTCTTTTGTTAAAAATAAAGTTTTTCAATACTCCAGTTACTTATTTCCTAAAGTATTTTCATGCCAAATTTTATGAAATTCTAATGAGTGGTTCTCAAGAAATAGGCTTATTTCTGAGAAAGCAATTTTCCATTCAATCGCAATTTTTTGACTTACTATGCATGCGCTGCATTTTACTGGGCTCTCTTAGTAACGACAAAAAAGCTGAGAATTGCAGGGTTCTCTGCATCTTGTTTCTAAAGATTTGTACATTGCACAGGTGGAAGAACAATAGGACACATAGTCCCCCACTAGGTTCATCCACCTAAACCCAACCCATCCATCACACCCCAGGGAAGGACATCCATCACACAGTAATCTTGCATGTGGGAAATTAACGTCTCCTACCCCTAACCCTGCAGGAGACAGGACCTTCATTTATTCGTCCCTATCCAAGAAGACCAGAATATCTAACCATTTCTTGATGTTATGAAAAGGTAGCATCTTCTCGATTATTGTAAGACCTTGAGTGTTGATCCGGCCGGGGTTCAAACCCTCGACCTCCCACACAATAGTCCAGTGCTCTATCCATTGACCTAACTGGGAGTCACCGTTAACTTTTCTAATATATCTTTGTAATGAAAGATTAAAGCCCTCAATACACTGCACCAAGTATAGAGAAAAATAGCTCAGATGTGCGGATACTTGTTGAGTAAATAAAATGACCACTCTATTGATGGCATGTTTGTTTTTTGTAATCCTTGTGCGCGCGCTGAATTGCATCAGCAAAAGTGCGCAAAAACTGTGTTCAGCCACCTTAAATGGGAAAATGACAACATGATAAATAATAAAAGTAGTTGGCTGATGACCTGGTAACAACAAAAGTGTCTAAAGTGGGATAAACATTTCCATGGAACAGATGTCTAGTTGACAAACAACAATATACAAAATCCACAGATTTCCAAAGGGTGGAAATTTACATGCAGGTTCTTCGATCCATTCTAAATTCAAGTCACCTTTCTGTCGTTTCTCGGATATGTGAGACAAATCTACATTTGATGCAGACAGTACTAGTTCTGGATCCTTTAAGAAGGGTCTATCAGAAAATGATAGACTCGAGGAACATTTGAGTTGATTTTGTTTAAAATTGCATAATTTTTCCTCAAATTACAAATCACATATAAATGTTCCATAAACTTGAGACTTTCTACCTGCCAAGTTTTTTTCAAGTGTTATTTTAAAAACTCTTGCTCCCTCCTACCGTCAAAAGAACTATGAACCAATGAAATGATGTGAATGTTTAAGGCACAGTCTCTCATGATAACATGGCAGATTGTCTAATAAAGTGCATGCATGCAGACATATCTTAATAGTTTTCCCATTTGTTTTTTTGTGTTTATTTCCATACATTGCCAATTAAGAAAACAAGCAGACAGAATAGGTTTGATTAAGGAATTGATAAAAATGACCATTTTTATCTAAATATCTAGATTAGAAATAAAAATCAGAAAAAGAAAACTTAGTTTAGCCAATTTATACTCATGTATAAACGCTCTGATGCTGGTTATCCTATTCTTATTTTAAAATTAATCATCACTGTTTTAGGGTTGTTGCTGTTTCCCAAGAAAAATTACAATAAGATTAAAATACTAATTAAAACCTGATTGGCCTTTTTGTTATTCTTCTGATTGACAACTTAGCTATTGCAAGTAGGGTGTATATGACTTCTTTATCACTTTTCAGTTACAGTTAGCCTGTTTGTCTACTAGCTTACTTGTATTCATGATTGCTATGGATTCATGGACAGTTACTTATAGTAACCATTTGGTTCAGATTTGATCAAGTCAACCATTCAACTTTCTTACCCCGTAGATTGATAGATTCTTCCCTTTCTGCACTAGTAGAAGGGCCCTGTTTGGGATTAGCTTCTTGTCTCCCCTTTGTTTTGGGTCCATCTTCATTTTCTCTTCCCTTCTCTACATCAGTAACTAATTGAGGGTTAAAAAAAATAATAATCAAATTAATGTACTGCACATAAATTGATGAAAATGAGTTGGGTATATGCAGAATATAAACAGAATAAACTCTGAGGTTTTGTGGTATCAAGTCCACATGGATGAGATTCAACAAGATTCAATGCAGTAAAACAACAACTTATTCCAGCCACCCTGTTCTACATGAGACACCAATGCACATGCATGCATGTATAAAACCACATGTAAACTATGACAGAGATGCTTAAAGGAAAGGAAAAAGTTCACTTCTGCAAGCTGACGGCTCAGAAGAAAAGGTTACAGTTGCCAATCTTGCTTTTGACTGTCAAATGCAGCACTTCGGTGTGGCATTTGAACATAATTCTGGCCCTGGCAGGCAGGAATTTGAACAAACTGATCTTCAAAAGTTCAAGTGGCTGGGGGGTAGGGGGGTGGTTTCCTGGATAATAATTATGGATTGCCCATGATGATATAGATTTTGCCCAAAAAAATGATGAATATTAAATTATTCTACTAGTCACTTCACAAAGAAAAATGTGTCTAAATAAATGTGACTGATAAACATTGCCATGGAACAGATGTCTGGTTGACAAATAACAATAAACGATATCCACAAATTTTCCAAAGAAAGTAAAGTTACAAGGTTCCATTATTCTTAAACCAAGTCACCTTTTTGTCGCTTTCCAGATTTGTAAGAAGAATCTACATTTGATGCAGACTGGTGTGGATCCTCAGTAGAGTCTGTTAGAAAATGAGAGTAAAATGTCTTCCCTAAGAACAATACTAAATGACACTGCCATGGCTTAAACACAGAATACCCCTTAAACTGGAGTCCAGCACATTAATAAAAGGGAAACCATTGTGGGTCCTATGCCACAGGTATCAAAGTGATCCAAGAAATTTTTACTAGCTCTATAATCCCCCTAAAGGTCATCCAATGAAGCTACTGATCATATGTCTCCCAGTGGAATCTTTTCGATTGTGAGGGAGAACAAAATCTGCTCACTAACTGCCACCATTTTTGACCACACCATTGATGACATGCATATGATACAATTCCTTAATGAGTCCACTTTTTGACTATGCCGATATCATCTGGGGAGACAAGCATAACACTTAAGTATCATGGACGATTTGTAACTACCACAAAATAAAGCTGTAAAAGTTATCCTCGATTTGCTGAACTACACCTCATCCACTGATGCTCTAAAAACTCTGAATTGGCCAACCCTGCTCCAACAGCGCCTTGTACATAGATATATTGCCTCCTTTAAGTATAATTATTCATGGCCTTGTGGATTATATAGTTTTAATATTTTAAGAAATTCTGACTTCCATAGATATAGTACAAGAAGAAAGAATGATTTCCATCTCCCTCGTTTAAAAACAAACTGTGGAAAACAGAGACGTTTAAATATATGCACAAAAGAAAAATTGGAATCTCTTAGAGACTTCTTTTAAAGAAATGCACTCCTTTATCATTTTTAAGCATAAAGTGAAAAACCATGGATTTAGTTTAGTCAGTGTCCAGATTTAATCCTATCATGTTTACATACCTTGTGTATTACTTAATTTTTATGTTTTAAATCTGTTATCTATTTATGATGAATTTTATTTTATTTCTTTTCATTTTACAGGGCCTTACAGAATACCACTCTCCAATGATGTGAGCCTCCTGTATGAAGACTGTAATTATTATTATTATAAAATTATTATTATTATTATTATTATTATATAAAAATATCTACTCAAATCACTCTCGCTTCAAACTGGTTTACTTCTGCATGGTGTGTATTATAATCACAGTATCATGTGTGACATAATTAATATTATAACATAACGAAAGTAAAGCGCGCGCTCTGATTGGTCAATTTAGCGTTCCCCATTTGCCCATGGGTGTACGCTGCTGACGTGAGCAAATGCAAAGACTATTTTTCCACGCGCGCTTGTTTTTTCTGGTCACGTAAGATTTGTTAAATAAAAGGGAACTCTTTAGCTACAATGTATCAATGTTATGTTATAAAACAAATGGTAAACACCACACCGTACACTATTGAGTTATGGATGCACTTGGGAGGTTTGCTAAGCACTCAAGAAGCTAGAGTCGCTCTCGGCTATCGCCTCGAGCGACTCTTACGCTTCTTTCGTGCTTAGCAACCTCCCGCGTGCATCCATAACTCGATAGTGTACGCTGTGGTGTTTACCATTTGTTAAATCTCAGCAGTTTGCAAGGTACATGTTACATATGAACTTTGAAATGGGCCATAGAGTTTCTGAGACTCAGTGGTAGAGCATGCATGCATATCTGAGTGCTGAATCTGAAGATCTGAGATTTGGTAATTCTGCCAACTGTCTGCCAAAAAGTCAGCTGACTGGCTGACTATTGGCTGACAGTTGGCCAACTGTCAGTGGAGGGGAGCTGTTCTTCACAATTACTTGAGGTTTGAATCCTCATGGGGACCCAGAATTTTGTCTTTGTCCCATGCTCCTGACAAGACCGACAAAGATCTCTCTCCATTTCTTTACCATCAGCTCAAAACTTATTACCATTATCCTTATTCTACTTAAAGGGAACATTTTTAAGCATTATAGCATCCTCAAAAAAGATGTAGGCTTCTTTCTAGAGTTGGCATGATGTAATTATAGTTATGGTTTCTTTAATCGGACAGACATTCTTGGAACAAGAATGTGACTAAATGGCTGTTAATTGGTGGGTATCATATTGTAAATATCCAAGCAGCAGATCACATATTGATATCAACCTATAAATCCAAATTTGGCCCCACCCTATTCACCAGGGCCAGGTTGTTGAAAGCTAGGTTAAGGAAGCCCATGGCTAGTTTGAAATCTGATTTCAGTTCAGAGAGCTTAGTTTGAAAGAAATTTCAGAGGAATTCTTTTTGTCTCAAATTTGATAATTGGATGCTTTAAAGAGAATTACAAATTATCCGAAAAAGGCTAAAGAGTGAAAGAAATAGAAACCATGTTTAAAATTTAACCTTGAGTTAGTATAATCAGCCTTCAAACAACTAGGCCCACAGGATCATACAACTCAGCAACACTCACCAGGCTTGTATTTTCTGTCCTTTTCAACTGCAGTCACAAAAGGGTTCAAATTTTGCACCATCACTTTCTCCTCTGTAATGGAGTGCATCGTTCGCCTTAAAAGACCAGAGTTGAAGATATATCAGTTCACTGGTTCCAAAGTTTCCGGAGACATGGCAATTCATATTTTCTGTCATTTTTACGAATAAGTACAAAAAGTAAATCCCTTACTTTTGTCAGAAAAATCAATAAAGATAAGTAAAAACTTATTTTCCTTTTTGTGTCTCAACCAGTGTATTCAATGAAATTCAATCTTACATTTATTAAATAATATCTTTAGCACTTTCTGAGGATTTTTTGAGTTTATATTTCTTTACATATCTTAAGAACTGGAATTGTTATATCTTTAGAATGAAAAGTGCTATTTGAAACAATTAATAAACAGCTAGCATATATCAAATTGTTCAAACTACTTGTTTTGTTGTTTATCTTAGCTTATGGTTATGGGGGGGCATTTGTTTGACAATTTGGCTTAATAAGGGTCAGTGGGACCTAAAATTCAGGGGAGCTAGGGCACTTATTAGAGACTGTTTGTGGAAATATGGTAAGTTAATGTATACTAACTATATCACTGAAACCATAAAACTTGATCATGCATACTACTACACCTTATTAAAATGGCCTTGGGTAGAGCTTTTTTATCCAGAGTTACAAGTAGATCCTGTTCAGAATTGTAACCCCTTTCCCTAAATTCTTTTTCTAATGCAGCCTTTACATTTCCATTCTCAAAGTCATCTAAAAACTGCAAAAGTTTCTCCTCGCTGCCACAATCAAGCTCAATAATAACCGATCCAAATTTGATACTCGAAACTTCACCCCATATTTTTAAGGCCACTTCTACCGCTTTTTCCACAACTTGCGGTTGATCTAGGCAAAATTTGGTGACACCACCAACAGCAACAATTCCAGCAACACCAGCAGTTGTCACTATTATTCTTGCAGTCCATTTATCATTGGTACTTATTTCAGTCCCAGCAGGAGTCTTAATTCTTAGGGCATGATCAGCTCTGGAACCCTCAGCTTCAAGACCTTCGTTCATGTTATTAGCCATATCAGGACAATCTCAACAGTTTACTCTACAAAACACAAATAAAAGACTCAGAAAAAATCATAAAGAATGTAAGGAATGGTATAATAATAAGTATCAATAATAGGTATTACCCACACTGGTGGATAACTTGCACCTTAAAAGCAAAGAAAATTTGTACAGAAAGGCGAATTCGTGGCCACATTTTGTGCAAGCACTCACTTAGCATCACATTAATTTCTCAATACTGTTTCTCTGTTGATTTCTCCAGTTCTACTGGGCCTGACAGGTCCCTAAAATGGTAAAATTCTCTTTAGTTCAGGCTAGTGTTAGCTGGAGATTTAATGCTGATGTGCCAGATATCCTTTGATTATTTTTGTCACTATCAAGGTTTTGTTTACACATGTGCAGAAAAGTCTGTTTGTCGCACAACTAATTATGCAGGAAATAAACTCAAGTCGGCATCATGTTTTCATGCCACTCTGTGGCACTCTTAATACAAAAAAATTCATTTAAGAGGTGGAAACACAGGTAGGTGAGAATTTTTTCAATTCAACTGGTAATAGATTTTAAAATTGTCACATAACCTGTTCCTCCCTATTACCCACAGTAGTGTGTGTTTGTAGAGGTAATCGCATGGAGCGGAGTAAAATTAAGGATTAATATCACGCATGTTTTCAGAAATTGCTAAAATTGCCCAAGTCGCAGAGCAACAAGGGCAATTTCAGCAACTTCTGAAAACACAAGTGATATTAATCCTTAATTTTACAAAGATCCATTACAATTACCTGTTAATGAAATAGAGGGGAAAAATACTGAATTTCTAAATCTGCTCTTGTGTAATCAGTCACAAAAAGCCATTTAATGTTGACAGAGTCAATTGCCACAATTGCGCAAATGATCACGAGCTGAATGAAATTTTATTTTTACACATACATGCTAACAAACTTTCAACTTTGAAAATATAAAGTTAGTGTTTTTTCAAACAACCTCAGGATCACGCATGAGCAAGTCATTTTTTCCCTCTCCATAGGCAAAATTAAGAAAAAAATACCCTTTTCATTGACCAATCAGCATTCAGCAATTTTGCCCTCTATGTTATTAAATGCAAAATCATCAGATTACCCACGGGTATACAGCTGGAATTACAGTATTTATAAAAAAAACTCACACAATTTGCAGCAATGAGACAACACCATTTGATAGAAACCACTCATTCACAAATTCCTTAAAATCTGCCCCATCTCACTTGATCCTATAGCAGTACTATATATTTTCCCTCAGTTAAATATGGATAAAAAGATATTTTCATGGTAAATTAACCAGGTAGTTTAGGTTACTGTGGATGCATGTATCAGAGGTCAATCTATCTATGGTTTCCCTCCCTTTAAGCTGTCAAGTCTCTAAAATGAAGTGGACCAATTGCAAGGTTCATAGTTGACATGCAGGAGTCCTCAAAACAGCTTGGATCAGCTATCATCATGATGTTTAAAGTGTTTATTATGCTCATCTATTGCACACAAACATGGTAGAGCAATGGAGGGCCAAATTAGAAGGTCTCACTGATGTTCAACACTGGCATACTCAGAGAAAAAGAACTCTGAGCATTCCCAATAGGAGTCAAACCTACAATCCTCTGACTTAAGTACTTTGGATGTCCTACAACTGAGAAATAGGAGAACCACGACAGGCAACTTGCAGGCTGTTTGACTGAGTCCATGTTGACACTCCTAGGCAAGGAATGTCAATATTTGATGCTTACACACAAATATTAAGCCTATGGTGTTCAAGTCAAAGAAAAACATCTTTCTTTATTTCTATTAGCTAGCCAAATTTCACTATCCCTCTTGTTCTGCCAACAATCACTTCACCTGACCAGTTTTCAAAAAGAAAGCACACTTCGTAACTAGTTAAGGAGAATAATGAGTCTGATCTCAGTAGTTCAAGAGAAAACTGACAAGGAGTTCACCCACCAATCCCTTTTTTCTTCAAACTTGAAAAATCTCTCAACATAAAATGCAACTTTGTTACACAC
>NC_142519.1:56604112-56611612 GCF_964205215.1 Stylophora pistillata
TGTTTGCTCCTGTTAAAATGCGAATTTACGTTTGAGGAAAACTCAAAAAATTACAGAGCCCTGCATGTCTTACCGAGATGCGCTTCTTTCTGCAATTCTGCCTTCGTTGTGGATCGTTCTTGCTTATGGAAGTTGTTCAATACTTCTGAGCTGTTGTTTCGCCTACGCTCCACCAGTTCTTTAAGTTTACCTTCAACGGCGGAGTCTAGACCTGTTTGTTTGCTGTATGAGGGAGCGCTCCCAAAGGAAGGCGTGCTTGCCTCTGGCGTCTTCTCACCTCCAATAAGCGACTCGATGGAGAACGATGACTGAAATGGCTTCTGCAACTGGCCTTCGAAGAAGGGTTGAAACTGCGACTGGTACTGATGGCTTTGTGGTGGATAGCTAGGGGCTGAAGGCTGGCAGCAGCATTGAAGATAGCTGTAACAGTACGGGTGTTCCCTGCTGTAGGCCTGCATCCCAGAATTTATCGCTAAGGCTCGTTGAATTCTCCTCGCCGGATAGTCAATTATGAAATGTGCATAACGCGTATTTCAACAAATGTACGAAGCTTCTAAATTGTGTTCCTATAAGTAGATGCTTATTTCTTAAATGGAATTCATGACTATAAATCATCCGGTAATCAATTGTCTATGGCCGCGACATAAGACAAAGGGAATGGAAAACGATGCTAACGCCTACAAAAGATCTCAAAGAAATCGATAAATGAAACCTGTCACCAAGTGTATGACTTCTTCGTGCGCGCGAAAAAATCAATTCTTGGCCATCATGGCCAAATTGCAACTACCTTAAAGCAAAAACAGCATTAGATATCTTAATTTCAGCCACAAAAAGTTTGCCTTTTGGTCACGTGGGCCCCTGAGGGATCTAATCGGGATGGTCTTTATTGAAATTCATGATCATTCAAACCTGAACCATCTGCAGGGATTATTATTTCACTGATCTATAACAGGTTAAAGAAAAAGGCTAATAGGAGTATTATACAAATAAAGTATTCCTAAAAGCGCTAATAGTTGCTGTTTTATTTGCCGCCCTCTGGAAAGGTACCCCACCTGCTTGCCTTTGTTTAAAGGATTATCCTCCGGAATGAAATTGTGCTAATTGTTAAAAACTATTGAATGAATAAACAAAACTGAATATTATGATAAAAAAAATCCTTTTTTCATTTAAGTTGGATAGTAATTTGTCCTAGGTTGTGTTATATTTTGCACTGACTCCAAAAAATTAACCAAAAACTGAACTTTCTGTAAACGTCTCTTTTGACAAATACTCAAGGTATTTGCCGTTTTTTTGCAACAATTACCTCGTGCGGAAACAGTGTGTATTGAATTATCAACTGCAAACTTGATAATTGTTCTCCCAATTTGACATTGTTGACGAGTATATCTTAAATATCAAATAACTTTTAAAGTATCTGTTTATTTAAACACATAGATAAACTTAAAGTTAGTAGTTAGCACACTGGCTAAAAGAGCATTCAAGTGTAACTTATGATCTTCTGTGAAGTATCAAAGCTTCGCTGTTTAACCACCTAGGCAACCAAAAACCGAAAAATGCACGCGAGATTGTAATAACAAATTTCATAGGTGCACTTAAGTCAAAACAATATGTTCCTTTCTCCATTGTTCGATTCAGGTGGGTGGTAAGATTAAAACGCCCTTTCACGGCGTGGAAATATTAAGAGATGTATACAGAACCTACATTGGTTGGTAAAGAAACTGCTAAAAAGTACAGAGCATTAGGAAAGAACAAGTCAAAACAGCACAGTTTGAATTTATTGAATGGAATTGATGAAAATTAAATTGGATATGTATTCATTGGGTAAAGTTATTACAAGTTTGAAATGCGCAAATGTAGTTTTAGCTATGCCCAAAATCATCATGTAACTTCTTGAATAGCGTACAAACGTGCTAATTTTATTCATAATAGTTTCAAATTTTTGTTTCGTTTGAACTCAAATTGGCTTACAACAACTATCTAAGCTTTGAAAAAACATGTTATCAACGCCTTTTCTACGCTTTGTGAAAAACATTTGATACCAACATGCCCCTGGAGATCCGAAACAGTATATATGTCAATAATTGTTAACACAAGCTTTTTGTCCAGAGGGAAAAAAGACATAAGAACACCATTAGAGTGGGTGATAAAGTCGTTGTTAAGACTAGAAAAGCACTTTCTCATCATTTAATAGTTTCCGTAAGTTTGCCTGGTGGCCTATACAATTGTTACTTTCCTTCGGTATCCCCTTTGTGTATCATTTCAGTTGGAAAAAGGGACCAGAAGCCTGACAATAAAATTTAGTGCGAGTTTTTGGCCAAGGCTGGAATAGAAACGTAGTCAAACATTTCATAGTTGCTACACGAATTCCCATAATTTATGAAGCAGCGGTTGAGATGAGAATAGAATTTTGCGTACACACAATTTTAAGTTTACCAGTCAAGGAAACGACGAAATCAAGTTATTACTGGAGACGAGACAATGGCTTTATATCATTAATTAGAACATAAACGAAAACATAGTGCGCATCATCTGATAAGTCAATTCAGTTTCCAAGCGGATGCTTTATTAGGCTAGAGAGCCCGCGTGTTGCTAGTAATTTCATAAAAACAATATAACGCATGCATTTTCTCCGGGCTCGACAACGTGATAAGCCACGCAGTATGTCGGGAGAACACTCGGGGAACTTATAAATAACTCACCTTCGGCAGCTTTCCCCGTCTTTTCCCAAAATTCCGCGTGGCTTATAACGTTATAAAGCCCGGGGAAAATGTGTTCTATTGCTTACGCAAACCATGAATATTTCATTTTAAAGGATGCGTGGACTGTTTTTGGCTTAAGTCAGTTAGTTTGCATTCGACCTATAGATTTCCCTCAACTTATTCACCAGAAAAGTTTTAGCAAAACCTTCATTTAACCTCGGCTAGAGATGGAGGAATATGGAAGTGGAGAATAGTTTATCCTCTTCCACTATTTGGGTGAACAAGAGAAAGCTGACAGAGATCACCCCTTGTTTTGGTCGGCCTCCCTGTACTTCAGCGCGTTCCAAAGTAAACAAGGAGGGGCCAGTACTGTTTTGAACTCTAAGACTACGTTAACCTTAATCTCTTTTTGTTTTGACACCAGGTGTCTCAGACAAAGTTGTCATGTATTTTTTGAAAAAAAAATTCACCCGAGAGCCGGCAACTTGAACATCTAAGAGGTATCCCCCTATTCGATGTAATCATAAACCGTGACAGTGTGCTATTCGAAACACAAATTTGAAAATAGAAAGTGTTGGCCTCTTGATGGTAATTTCTTTCGGGCATGATTAAGTGATCAGGTGGTTTCATTTTAGCAATTTGGAGCAAAAAGAAAAAAGCATAAAACTTAAAGAAAGTTAAAACGAGATATCCCTCAGAAAGAGAAACTTTTCTGGTTAAAAAGACTTCTGTTGTTGGCGGCACGATCTTCTTACGCGCCAAAACGCTTTAGAACAGAACAGAACAGAAATCATGCATTAGTTTCACTCAAAAAGGTTTCCAAAGTTTTGTAATTTATTCCACCAAAGCAATTAAGCTTCTGCCTTTTGATCTTTTGTTTTACAATTAAAAACGTTGTCATCAAAGAGGTGACTTTCTATGAAATTCGCCCCGGCTCCATATTGCATCAAGTCTTTTGCCAGGAATGACTAAACCTTAACAAAGAATGAGAGAAATAAAAAAAGTAAAGGAAGAACTTAACTGAACCCGCTGCACGTAAATGTGCGAATGTGCGAGTTTTTTTCTATAGTTTTCGAGTTTAGCGCTTCCCACGGCAAGGAAAAACCAAATAAATTTAGACATCTCGGAACAGTCGATCTTCTTCCTCACCGGTATTGTTTTATTTTCAGGTATTGACGTCTTCTGTCTTCATGTCCCCGCTGGCGCCTGATTCCTTCTGTTGCCTCACCTTATTCCTCTCTTGCTCCATGAGCTGTTTCCTCCATTTTATTCGACGATTTTGAAACCAGACTTTGACTTGAGTTTCTGTTAATCCAAGCTCTTTGGACAAATAAAACCGCTGTCCTCCCACCATGTACTGCTGGCGTGAAAACTCTCGCTCCAGTCGCTCCAGCTGTTCCACGGTAAAAATCGTGCGCATGCGTTTTGGTTTCTCACCGGTCCAGTCGATTTCATCGCCGTGTGAGATGAAATTTCCTGTGGCAATTAAGAAAAGAAATCGGATGAAATAACATCGTTGAAAATGAGCATTTAAACACGCAGGGAAGGAAACATCTTATCAATTACGAAACTGCTATGATTAGCAGAGTATTAGCCTCAGTGAAGCAAAACATAGTAAATTGAATAATTAAATCAACGCATAAAATTGTAAAATCACTCTCAAGGTTGAAAATGTTCTTTAGCTATTATTTTAAAGAGAAAAATGAAAGCTGCTTTCCAAAAATGCTTCTATAATATTTGAAACTTTTCTTCTTGAAAATAAATTTACCATCTCATTGAAACACCTGAGACTGACAGACAAAATAGCGAAAGAAGATCTTTGAAGTAAAAAAACAATCAGGAAGTTACATGGAATTAAAACTTAATTTTTGCTTGTCAGCGACTCAACTATTATTTATAAATCTACAATTCGATGCCAAGAACAGGATTTTTTCTTCATTTCATTTTTGACAAAAAGGAAAAGAAAAATATATAAAAAAAAAACTTAATCTTTCTTAACCATGCAAAATATTTCATCAGACTTTATCAACCAAAACGTTTTCAAGAACTCCGTCCACATACTGTCTACCACCGTAAGCAAACTACTATCCCAGAATTTAAGCACTAGGAAAATCTTGATGAAAATCGATGATTATTCTTAATATTTCGCGTCTAAGCAATCCAAAACTGCAATACATCCAAATCAAGCACTCACATATGTAATATTTTTTTATCGGACTGGCGGCTAACTTAAAGTTCATAATTTTCAAAATGTTGCAAAGTCGTCAGACACGAATCTAAATTAAACATGCTCAGATCCAAAACAATCGGAAAAGCCAGATTATGTCTATAACTTTTTTCACCAGCTCAACATTTTTTGTGGAGAAGATCATACACTCGACCTACCATTTGTTGGGACGTTTCCTCCCACTAACAAGGAAAACTGCTCCATGCCATAACTCTGCCTTCGCAAACTTCCCAGATAACTTGTCCCAAAGGGAAAGTCTGATCTCTCGCTCTGAAACTGTGTGGTAGAGTTACTTGAGACTAAACTCGCGTTCACAGTTGTAAATCTATCTAAGTTCGGTTTCACATCAGGTTTTCTTCCGTCCTTTCGACTGAGAATAGATTCGATTGTAAACGAAGGCCTTCGAGCTTCATTGTTAGGCTCGACCAGAGAGGATTGGTTGTTCTGATTCGGATCACGGGAGGTGCAAATTTCACAAGTGCACTGCTGAAAGCCAGGCCAATAGATGGGCAAAAACTGATTTGTGATAGTGTTCCTGTAATCTTGCATTTGCGAACCGATCTTACCAGGCAATCCAAGCCTGAGTTTGTGTTATCTAGTATGCAATTCTTGGCTCAATTGTGCAGGCAGGAAGTTCGACAGCTTTTAAACTCCCTTCAACCTGATGTTTAATTTGCAGCGTGTACCGACTTTACTAAATATTGTGAACACTTTATAGGCGAATGATACAATTCAATAATTCATTTTAATCTAATTAATCTACAGGCATGCTGGTTTATGAAATACCGGCTGTAGGGGAAATCGTTTGTGATTTCCTGTTCAATTGTCAAATTACATTGGTACGTGAACAGAGTGAAAATTGGCCAACGATGTCGGAAAGGACTGAATAGAAGTCATTTTTTTTTCCAAGTTTGATTATTGATAAAGAAAATAAGCATATCTTGCTTTAAAAGAAATAGAGATAAATTATTATAGCTGTACAATCAACAGATGATTTGAAATAAACACATCGCCTGATCTTTGCATGTGGTAGTTCCCTAATTAGAGACCGCAAAATAGCAATTTAAAACTGCTTGAAAGACTTCTCCTGCGCTAATTGCCATCGTAATCTAAATGAAAATGATTAGGAAGAATTAGTCAAAACTGAGTCTAAACTCAGAAAAGCATAAAAAAGTCAAAAACTAGGTAAAGAAAGGTGAAAGACTTCTTCTTGTCTTAGTTCACTGACGAAAAAGGGAAGAATCGGCAAACTGAATTCGAGTGAAAAAAATGTGCTTTTGATACATCTGTGTTCTTTCATTATGTTTAGATTACCGGCAGGCAGTAAATTAATTTAAACCGCAGGTTGTTTCGCTCTCTTAATAAAAGCTTTCCTGTTTAATTTTGTGTTTGAGAGGAAGGACTTTCCATTCTGGTTCTTGAACAAGTTTGTTTACATTAGAGGTGCAAACTGCGTTCATATATACATATACATAAAAAAGAAACAATGAAATTTAATTTTAGTCTCCATTCAAGTTAGAAATTAGAATATTAATTGAGATTTCTAATAGAAAGATGCAATATGTGAAAATCGTGAAAAAACGCTCTCCCTTGCATTACCGTTTGTTAGACTGGTTTTGTTGCCTTACCTAATCTTTAAACAAAAATGCGATTAGCGGGTTTCAAACTACTCTTTTAGTCGTGACAGGAATTATAACTGAGCGTAGAGTCAATCGGAAAAAAGCTCATTATTTCAGAGCAAATACATACGGCCACAAAGCAATACGGGTGTAATGGCTCTCAAAACGCTTTCTAACAATATCATTAGACGACATTTTTTTTTTCTATGTCACCCTAAGGTTACTGTCTGCTGGTGTGCAGACTGTGTGAGGCAACGGTGTCAAATTTTACAAATTTGTTTCTGCTTCTAATTATTCGGGCTTTCCGAAGGAAACGCCCGAGTTATAAATTCGGCTTCGTTTTCTTTTCTTTTTTTTTTTTTTTTTTCGCGTACAGTCACAAAAAGGAGTTCCACTACAGCGCATGCGTGAAAAGTATGCGCATGCGTACAATGAACCCTAGAGCGCATGGTTTAAAGTAATGGCTGCCTTTGTGGACAATTCGTTGCTTGATGTCGCCGAAGAAATTCGATAGCTATTACGCTCAATATACGTACAAAGTCACACACCGTTCGCGGTAGACCCACACTAAAACTTGTAGAGCGTTTTGGGAACGGGTCGGTCGCGAACTTTACGAGAGATCAATTCACGAGCGATCCTTCACGAGTGAACCATCTACTGAGAAATATAAAGCGAAACCTACTATATCAAACAAGCTATCTGATAAAATATCACAACACTGATAAAATATCGGGACCTAAATGATCCATTAAGATCACCGATCACTTCACGTGCACCTCCGCCAATGTAATCTATTGCATAACTTGCACTTATTGCAAAAAGATATACATCAGCGAAACAGGCAGAAGACTAGGTGACCGATTCCGAAAACACCTTCGAGACATGGAAAGGACTGACAAGGACACATCGAAACCAGTCGCTAGACATTTTAATTTACCTAATCATTCTAAGCAAC
>NC_142519.1:56619112-56636612 GCF_964205215.1 Stylophora pistillata
AGCGAAATAGTAACGCACTGGGACGTCTGCTGTGTTTGCGCCCTTATCCATGACACTGTACCCCACCGATTGCGATTCGCTCGATGGGAAAGCCATTGCCTAGCTAACACACAACAGCTCAAGGTGCGTTTTCCACCTTTTTACGAGATAAGTAGCGAACGGATTTGGATTTATCAATATTTTTTAACGGATTGACGGATTTGGTTATCAAATCGTAGCGGATCGGCGGATTTGCATACCCCTATTCACCCCCCTCCTTACGTTACCAGAAAATACAAG
Source organism: Stylophora pistillata (assembly GCF_964205215.1). Taxonomy (NCBI): domain Eukaryota; kingdom Metazoa; phylum Cnidaria; class Anthozoa; order Scleractinia; family Pocilloporidae; genus Stylophora; species Stylophora pistillata. The sequence continues at coordinate 56,619,392 of NC_142519.1, forward strand.
CGTGCTGAAACTAGTCTTTGCATTTGCTCACGTCAGCAGCATACCCATGGGAAAACGATGCGCACGCTTTACTTTGGTTATGTCATAATGTTCTGTTTTCGGCGACGTCTGATTCCTGCTCTGTTCCCCTGAAAATCGTATGGTCCCCCCACCCCCCGATAATTTTTCATTCCTCCCAAGCGAAAGATAATGACTGGCCTCTATAAATCCTGCGTCCTCTGTGTCAGAATCAATCCTGAAAGGGTTAATATCTGTTGCTCCCGCAGGTTTGTGGTAGCCTTGGTCAGTTTTGGGATGTTCATTTTCGTCTCCCAGTTGGTCGGTGATCTTTATGTTAATTACGTTGTCATGGAGATCATCACAATTGTCCGAATACCTGTCACGTGGATTCTATATTTGAAGTAAACATAGGCGTTTTTTATATGTAGCATGTATTGTGACTTTTTTAAATTTAATCCCTTCCAATTTCAGCTCTGCAGGAAATATTTTATCTTAGATTACAATACAAAAAAGTTTTTTTTAAGAAATGTCAATAGCAGAAAACATGGTACCATCTGCTTGGTGTAAAAAATCCGCATTTTTGTCAGTTATGACCATTGTTAAATGTCGCAAATAACCCCCATGGCCCCAAAAGGTGCTCAAAAGTTCCCCTCACAAAATTAATGCACTGATTTATCAGATAAACGGTGTTTTTTTGATCTAACAACAAATTTACATTCACGAAAATCTTACGAAAATTGATATCAGTTGGAAAGGAAAAAAGCGCATTAGATTTTGAGACATACTTCAATCACCTTTGGGTTGTCAAACGTTGTCCTGGTAGCTGTAGGCCTGTCAAATGAGGAAATGACTGGACGCTACAATCGTATGGAAGTAAAAAGAAATTGTTGTTATAAATGTCTTGGCGGGAATACATTAGGTTCTGTTGCCAGGGATGGCGATTGTGATTGTATTTTTTGCAGATTTGGTCGCCGCATTTGTCATGGCATCATCATGATCCTGGTTGGAGTCATCTTTCTCTTGGTTTTGCTGGTCCACAAAGGTATGATAAATTGTGAAAAACTTAGCGTAGAAAGATATCTAATATTGCATTTGATTTTCTTTAATTATGACTGGCCGAGACATCCCACGTTACTGTCACAGTTAATTGACTGCCGCAACAAGATCTCGGGTCACGTTTTGCTGCGCTTCAGGCAGTTAGTTTGTCTTTACTTTGAGCTTTTACTGACTTTTTGAACATTTTCTTTGTTTTTCCTTATTATGATTTGTCGTTATGAGCGAACTTTCGTCTCGTCTCGGCTTTCACTCTTGCTGTGCGAAGTCTGAAAATAGTAACTCTCTTTTATGTTGACCTAAACGCTATCCTTTTATATTCATGCAAAACTGTCCTCGCAATATGTTTGACAACACCAGATCTTTCTCTCAAAAATGAGCCGGACCCAAGAAGGTTATTGGCATGCTCCTCAGAAAATGATAATCACGTGCACCATTAGATGAGAGGTCGGTCGGCAAGACTGAGAATGCTATCTAGCTGGGTGTCTCCGGGTGACGTAAAAATAAGATCCAGACATGACCGAGAAAGGAGGGTTTAGTGGTGAACCTCTTTCTGTGAATATCTTCCTAGATTCTGACGTGGCAACAACAGTTCTGTCCCTCTTTGGATACCTGTTGATTGATTGCACTTGGACGAGTATTTATTTGATGACCTCTGAGCTGTTTCCAACCGTTCTCAGGTAAGCGTCAAGGGCACTTTTGGTTGAATTTTTGCGTGTGATGAAGCATCTGTTTTGTCTCGCTACGCTGTGTAAGTGGTTTTTAAAACTCGTGCAACTCAGCTTTTTTTTATGCCAATAGAAACTCATGTCAAGGTACAGGATCTACAAGTGCACGGATTGGTGGAATCTTGGCGCCTTATGTTGTTTTGATGGTATGTATCCCTTATTTTTTCCACGACGCACAAAACAACACATCAACCCTTAAATTTTCAGGGCTGTGCGATCCGAAACACGTATAAAGAAATTTTACATGATTTAATTTTTGTCTCCAGAGCCAGCTTCCAGGCCTCAGTATTGTGTTTCCAGTTGTAATTTTTGGAGCGGTTGCAACGCTTGCTGGAATTTTAATGTATTGGATTCCAGAGACACTCTTCTCTCCAATGCACCAAACCATCGAAGAAGCTGAAGCGGCCGAAGACGATTATGGGATACCTTATTGTGGGAAGAAGATTGAGCTGCGCAGGCGCAAGAAGGCGAATGACGTAAAAGTAGTATATCTTTAAACGAAGCTAACGAGTAAAATACTTGGGGGTGGCAACTTCTCTGTTGCAGGGAGGTCTGGTTTTAAACGTGCAAGGTCAGCTTTCGTTTGTAGTATCATAATCAAATGTTTTCTATAGGCTCAAAATAGGACGAACGGTAATTCCGTTGGTTTTAAGTAAATGAGAGCATCAGCCACTTAATTAGAGACCGATCATTAATTATACCCCGGGATACGACCCTCCCTCCCCCCTTCCCCCTCATTGGCAGACAATTTTCTATAGTCCCCCCCTTTATACTCTGTTAGTGAGGACTGATCCCCCTCCGTACCCCCCTGAAAACCATGTGTACCTCCCCAAAAATCCTCCGCGCCCCTCTCCCTTCCGGCGATAAATAAGGTGTGGTCCCTTAGATACCCAGTTTTTAATCTTGCACTCAGATCCTACCGTGTAACTGTAACCGCTTGGCCGTGGAAGGCCTGGGTTCGAGACCACTCAATTACATTATGTTAAAGAAGGAATAGGGATAAGTAATAGATAGGCTAAAATAGAGTAACTCACGAAAACAAGTACTGAAGAAGTTTGCAACCAATGATAAACGTATAGTAGTGAGTGAAATTCACCACTGTACCTTTTTTCTACTCTAAGGTTGAATAACAATTCAACTATTCGCGTCTCTCATAGATTTAGGTTTTTAACTTTATTATATTATGTTTGTGTTCATCGTTTGTAATTTTATTTTCCGAGGGTCACAAGTTTATTAGCCTTTGGCTATTAAGTGTTAACCCTCTTTAAAGAAAGTCTTTATTGTTATTATTATTATTATACCCCGCAATAAAGGCTGTTACTAAAATACCTGTAAACTGAGTTTTGTAAACTAGTTTTGTTTTTCGTAAAAAAGGGTTATACGTGACAACGTCGTGAGAGAAACGATTATACTTTATTATTTGTTTCCTTTTCTTCAAGACTTGAAGATGAATGAAAACGCAGGATCTTTTTTACCCGAAGAGAATAGGCTACAATCAATTCTGAGACTGAAAAAAAAAAAAAAAAAGATTTCTGTTTCAAAATCTCCAATGCTAAGTCCTTGCCCAAGACTAAACATCCGGGCGATTTGACCGGTTTCCAGCAGGACAAAGTGGTTAGTTACTATGGTAACGCCCTTAGCAGTCGATCATGAACAAAAATGTAAATAAGAAAAATTTGATTTAGAACCTATTATTCATAAACTTCGTTTTGGCATCACATCACAGCAGAATGAGTGTAAACAGATGTTGACCTTTCTTGATCCATAGAATTGATAAATCTGCGAAGCTAAGCAAACTCATGTTCACGGACATCCTCGTTGTTAGTAACTAGTTGTGGTGGTATCACGTGAAACACTATATCAGCCGGGGAATCAGTAAATTGCCATTAATAGGTATCAAGTTTTTCACATGTGATCTGACAAAGAAAAGTTCGCGCCTCCTCCGCAAACAGACGCATAGCAATAACGAGAGGCCGTATGATCGATCGTAATCTTAGTATAACTCATATCGAAACAGACGCCGAATTAAATATTAACCTGTGTCTATCACTGAGGTGACATCCATAGGCTACTGTGTAAGGAAGCCTGTGAACTACTTGAATTGAGCTTGCAAGGACTGGGCGCGAATCAAAAAGAACGTCTTTTCAGAAGAATAAAGGGGGTAAGTTCTAATGAAACTACAGACTCAGTGCTGCGTCGTTGAGGGATATATACTACATGATAATTTGGTTTTATCAAATGAGACCCACTTCAGACGTCGTGCTTCTGCCGTGCCGAACATAATTGGAATTAGATTCTACTTCGGCAAGGCAGAAACACGACACCGATTCAGACATCGGGCTAGAGTCGTACGAAATTCAGGATTTACTTAAGTAAACTAACAATCCATCCTTTATCGTAACTTCCCGTGAGAACGAAATCCCGTCAAAACACCGTGCAGTACGTAGCACAATTTACCAATTTTGTTTGGCTCGGCGGAGGCACGATGTTTGATTCGTTGTCGCGCCAGAGTCGTTTAGCACGGCAGACATTTGTCGAACTTAATTCAAAAGTTTAATTCAGACTCCGTACGTTTGCCGTTCTTTTGTCCATTTAATTTCTAGATTGAATGACTAGAATGACTAGTTTATTAAACTCTCTGGTAGTAAAGGACCTGAATTATCGAGTGTATTTTACAATCTTAAGGGAAACTATTATCTAAAAACTAAAAAATTTACGACTATAACAATGATAATAACAATCGAATCATTTAAAATATTTAAATGTAAAAAAGTCCTCCGTTCTCTTTGTCCTATATATCTGAATGTTTCGGAAGACATAGTACTTGTGTGTTTTCTGCCTTAAGTTGTAATTAGGTGCGTGCAGGAGTGGGCTGGGGAGCAGATGGGTGCAGGAGTGGACTGGGGAGCAGATGGTGCAGCGGGTGCCTGGGGGATTTCATTTTTGCCATGTATTTATAGCACAGGTCCACTCTAGATCTTCTGTCATCTGGCCTATCTAATTTACCTAACTGTAAGGCATAAGCATATGACTGAGCCTCGGGGTAAATCATATTAAGCGCCCTCTTTTGGACTCGCTCTATGGATTCGGACAGATAGGCAGGAAAATCCTGCCAGACAGGTACAGCATACTCTAAAACTGGCCGAACTGTGCTAAGGTATATCTTCAGGATGTTAGATTGACACACCCCGGCTCTGCGCAGTACTCTAAGGGAGTATAACCTCTTACAAGCTTTCTTATTAATGTAATCAACATGACAGTTCCACTTCAGGTCACTGTCTACAATAACTCCTAAGATCTTATAGGTATTGACACACTGGATGGCGTTGCCGCCAATTAATATGGGGTTAATGAGACAGTTAGAGTTGCGTAGAAAATTAATATGCATTTCTTTACACTTTGTTGGGTTAAGACTCATATTATGAGCAATGGCAAAATTATGAATGTCTGAGGCTACAACATTGAATAAGCTAGGGGAATTCCTTGGAATTATTTCGAGAGCACTGGTATCATCAACGTATTTAATGCGCAGCTGCCAGTCGGACAGAAGTCTGTCATCGCCGTAAAATGAATCACACCCAACTTAGTTCCTTGGAGGGCTCCTCCTTTTAGTTTTAACCAATTTGATAGAGATCCCCCAATTTTAACTGCTTGCCTCCGATAGGCAAAAAAAAAGCTGCAATGCAAGATAAAAGGATTGGGTGAACTCCAAGGTCTGCGAGTTCCTGCATCAATATTGAGTAATCGATCAAATCAAACCCTTTAGAAAAATAAGCGAAAAATATCCGAGCCGACGCCTCACCGCTATCAACTGCTTCGTAGATCGCTTGAAGCGTATATCTAAGAGTATCTGTTGTAGAGTGCCCTTCTGACGAGAGAACTGACAAGGGTCGATCTTGCCTTCCAATTGGGATAAAAGTCTGGAACAAGTAAAGCCTTCCATAACCTTTGCCATAGTACAGGTAAGAGATATGGATCTTAAATCTCGCACACTAAGTCCAGGTGGAGACACTTTAGGGATAGGTGTCACAATACACGATTTCAGAAGAGCTGGTACGTACCCCTCCCTTAGAGACTGGTTGTAAATGTCACAGACATGGGGAGCTGACTCGAAGGCAAAATCTTTCAGGAGCCGGTTAGGTATGTTGTCAGGACCGACTGCTTTCGACGTCTGAAGTGATGACAAAGACTTGTATGCCTCCCACTCTGAAATTAATAATTCATCAGGAACAAATGGCGTGGGCGCTCCTTGGCACAGAGGTCAGAAATGGTCGGTCAACCCAATAAAATAGCTATTGATCTTATTTAATTGCTAACAGCTTGATGTTTGTGTCTTTATCAAGAAACTGATGGTACCATTCCTGTTTAGCATCCTGGCCTTCTAGCTTTTTTATTTCCCTCCACCATTTTGCAGGGTTCACATGTTGGACCTCAGCAATCTTTTTTTGATAGTAGTGATGTTTTGCTGCTTTTATTGCGCCTTGGACTTTGTTTCTCCAATGTCGATAGCCATTTGAGTCCTTTCCGTATCAAGAAAATGCAGATTGGCGTTTAGTGATCCACATTTTGATCTTGCTAGTTATCCAAGGGCGGTCAGTAGGATGTACCTTAATGGTCTTCTACGGAAGAAAATTATTAATGGCGCCATCAAGCTCCGACATGAGCAGCTGGAACTTTTTCTCACATGAGGAGGCATTGAGAATTGGGGTCCAGTCCTTTTGAGTTATCCATTGAGTTATCCATCGTCCAAGAGCGCGCCACGCACTATCTCGCATACCACGCACCACAGATTTCTTTGTTGTGTGGGTAGTGGGGGAGGGGGGGAGGGAAAGGGGGGCAGATACTGGTTTAGCTTAGATAGTATAATGATCCGATGATCCGACCTTTGGAAGCTGCATGGGTTCGACACGGCAGGAGCATGCACACGTCGTCTGAACTAGGCCTGAGTTTTTCAACTAAGAGTTTCTTTGACGTGTCGAGCTTTAGTCCTTTGTCAGGGCGTCTACTAAAACCCGAAAAGGCAAAACATAAGTACAAGCGAAACTACTGAAGTCACTAAAACGAAACGACCAGGTAAAACGATCAAGACATGGAAACATAAGAAAAAAAAAGCAGTAAAAAATAATGAAATGAATGCCCCAGGGTCAGCCGTCATATTCGTCGATCTCGTGTCGATGATTATGGCCATACTTCTGGTGTACTTAACAGGGAAATTCAGTTGTCTCTCTTTTCCCATCGGCTTGGGTTGCCCTCTCAAGCAGGGTAACATGATATAAAGGCATCTTGTCTGGCAGAGTGGTAATACGTAAACATTTTTCAGAAAAAAACTTGCTTGCGTAACTGGCTTACGTTGTCTTTGGCCTTAAGAGGTAAATGAAGATGCTGTAAAGCGTGAACTAAATTTACTACTCTTGAAAAAATAATGAGATTTATCACGGGTCAGATGTTAACACCTCAGATCGTAGTTGAATCAAATTTTACGGTGAAGGATTCAGTTGTTAGAGACCTTACTGTAAAGGTTCAGGTCAAATACCATCTTCGTGACTACGTTTAGGATCGTGGAACGTCAAAGTTGGCGTTCAGACTCATTTAGATTCAACATGCATGTTTAGCAATGATAATATAAGCAAATGTTTATGCTAGTGCACAAATTTAATTGGCTGATTCATTACACTGCGCTATTGGGCGTTCACATTCAGGTCGGACGACTTTATCAAGAAATACACTTTGCTCTAGAAATTTGCTTATATCCGTCCCTTGTTGTCTATATTCACAGAGGAGGTAAGTTTCAAGTTCATCAATTTTATACAAGGAATTGTAGGGAGATGATGTCGCTCTCAGCTCTCAGCGGCTCTAAATTTCAAAGGACAAGTTTTGCTTGGCTGCATTCTAGCGTCGTTTAGAAGTCGGCAATGCAGATGATCAATTTGTGCAATGAACTCTTTATTTGCAGCCCCCTGTGACATCTAAAAACCTCTTTAAACTTGTGAGTCTAGCAAAAAATAAGCAATATATGCAGCCGCATAAGTACAAATTGTCTGCAAGATTAAAGGCAAAATCAATTATAACAACTCAGTAAATAGACGTCCAAGTTTACCTTGGGACTCCGTAAAGAAAATAAATTTTACAATAGACATAGCGAATAAAAAAAGGAATTACTGTAGTGAATACTAGTAGTATTTCCAGATGCTCAGGGTTAGCTTTTCAAAGACTCTATACTAAAGCAAGACAAACGATCAAACACTAACTTCAGATATAGATTTCAAAAGAAAACCGTTCACTAATTATGCATATAAAATTTGTCAGCTTTTAGAATCGAGTAGAATTTTCTACTGCTGCCAGGAACGTAGAAGCCACACATAATCAACCAACAGTGCCTGAATCCCTAAAGAACTACCGTGAAAGAGAGGTTAATCGTAATTATGCAAGTGTTGGCCTTTAAATTAATAACTGCGGTCAATATATCGGGCCGTGAGAATGACGGTCAAAGCCCGCATTAGTGTGCGAAACCTTGATTGGAAAGATTTCCATATAACCCCATACATTAATTATGCATTCCATGTCATAAAGACTAAATATAAAGGTTTCTTGCAACGCTCTATGCAAATAAATGTATGGGGTCATGTGGAAATCTTGCCCCTTGATTTTTTTCAGAAAACGTTGCTTGTGAATTAATCTTTTTTAAAACTTGCGTGAAATGATCTATGCCTACTTCTGCATATACTCCCGAACTCACTCTTCATGCATCGTTTGCTAATTCGTAGTTAGCGAGGATTCTTTCTGAATCTCATCAGTTGCCTTCCCAAAAAAGAATTCGTCACGGAGGAATGACAAGTTGTGTAGGTTCGTAATAATTCTTTCGTGGGAACGGCAACAGACAGTAAATTTCCATTACATTCCACGTACTGATTCACGCTTTCTTGCTGCCACCAAAGACGTTCACTCGACCGCGACAGAATGCAAAGGACTCAATTTTTGTTTTACGATCCTGATGCTCACCGCCTACTTGCCTCGTTAACTAAGCTGCTATTTACACGGGGCGTGTGGTTACAGATACTGAATTTAAAATCTTGATAGCTACATTTTAAAAAATACATCAAAATTTTCAAATAAATAATCACGTTAATAAATTTAACTGATAATTTTGGTAATGATTCGTAAAATCGAATGTATTCAAAGAGTGAGTTCCACTGTGTAGCACCACTACATGAAAAACATTTTCTTTTTAGTCGGGCGACCGACTATAGGTTTACCATAGTGCCTCTCCACAAAACTCCATCACGTGCAATGGGGAATACCGCAGACACGTAATAATAAAGGCGCAATCTTTTTCCCACGATTTTAAAGATGGCGGATATGTCGAATGTGTTAACGCCCAAACATACAGACCCACACATCCTTCACGGTAGACCCAGTCTTAAAGATGGCGCGTGTAATGAGCGTATATTTCGAACCGGTCGTTCCGCGAACTCAAAACAGTAAAAGAATCAAATGATTTAGCGAAGGTCTCTCTAGAATCAAACCAGAAATCAAAAAAGTTATCACTGAACACTGAAATGTGGATGTGAACAGAGTGACAGGAGAACATTTGCTGATAAATACAAGGTGCCTCACGATCAAAATCTGTGAAACGACAAAAAAGATGCCATGTTGGACTTTCATCAGTGAGGATAAACGTAATTGTTATATTTATGTGTCCTCTATCGTGATTATTAAGCTTACATTTGTTATGCTTTTGCTCAAACAGAGTATATTTAATTATCCGCTGTTATTTTTCTGTTCGTTCCATTAGTTATGTCGCTTTTGTGCGAATATTAAATTCACGTTTTTGTTATGCAGGAATGTTTGTTTGGTACCAAATATTAATAACACGGTGTCAAATGAATGTGATGATGTATAATTTGGACAAAGTAGCGCCATGCATAGAACAAAAGTGTGACGAATCAGCGTTTACCCTGGCTCCAGAGGTTTCTCTTTTTCTCCCTGTTTACAATCCTTTCGAGCTACGAAGCAGCGAGATTCTCGCTCGCAGCTCTGAGAAAAAGAGACGCTGCTATGCAGCTCGGCCAATCTCGCTGCTTCGCAACACGAAAGGATTGTAAACAGGGAGAAAAAGAGAAACCTCTGGAGCCAGGGTAATCGGCGTTGTGTGCGCAACAAAATGATGTTACAAAAGAAATAAACTATGCAAAAGAATTCAGATCTCATCATGCGGTGTTTTTTAATCGTTGTGATATTAACAGTGGTGATTACCATGTGTGAAGACGATTCAATCGTGAGCATAGCAGAATGCGAGCAAAAAAAAAACTAGAAAAGCTTTCACGTAAAAACAAGTAAATAAAGAAACTGATGTGCGGGGGTATTCTTAAAAACATTCCTAACTCATCAAAAATGTATTGCTACATCAAATGCAGAGTTAGAAAAAGGAACAGTAATGACAGTATTAAGTTTGTACAAAAGATGAAAAAGAAATGGCATTCTAAACAGTCAACACTGAATCGAAAATTGTTGAGTTGTAGAGACTGAGCAAATATCTATCTTTGTATATCTGTAATACATTAACAAGTGTGCACAAGAATGCAAGCCACAGAGGTCATTGTGCTACACTGAATGTGTGCAGTGACATTGAAACAAATTGTGGGTCTCTTATACATGGTATTGATCCTATTCTAACAATCAAGGCACCATATAGTCAAGGTGATATTATGTACTTTGATGAAAATGCTGTAAAACAATGTGTTGCTATGAGTTTGATTGCTCTGATTTATAATAAGATAAAAGGAGTACATACCTGGTACAAATTTTGGAGATGGGTAATCAATTGTATTCAACACTGTCATGATGTACAGGGCAGTTGTATTTAATGCAAACAGAATTACTGTCAATGATTGCTTTGTCTGAGAAAAATTACCAACTTAAGTAAAGTGAAAGCTACACTGTTAATCTACATTATTGTGATTCAATAATTGAGGAATATCAGTACAGTACATCTATAGAGAGGGATTTTGAATCACTCATGTCACAAAATTGCTCTTCATTTATTCTGACAATAGAATATAAACAGTGTCAGTATCTGTTGTACTGATAATGGGAGTTATAAGATAATTGATTCTCATACAAGAGACGAATATGGTAGAAGCCATCTCTCAGGTACATGTGTACTATTCGAAGTACCATCTATTCAGGGCTTAGTGCAGTATTTCCAGACTAGAGACTCCCTCAATGACAATTATGAACTCTGAGGAGTGCAGATAAGTACATATGAAATAACTTCAGTCAACAGTTTGAGACAACACAACTGCTCTTGTAAACAATGCTCTGCTGTAGGGCTTTATGCAATGTGTTACTCAGTAGCAAAGTCTTGTAGTTATTATCCTATCGATTCAGAGGCATTGAAATCTCTCCTGGAGGATGTCAGGAAAGACCAGCTGGAACGAGAGAAGGAGGCTAAAAAATACACACCAATTGATATGATTCGCAGCTCAAAACTGAGGAACTGGACGATGATTTTCTGTTTTCAATGGTGATGCTGAATGTTTTATATTCTTATATAATTCATTGTATTTTATCTTAACACCCTTTCTCCAGATATTTTCTTTTCTTTCCTTTTTTTCGCTCTCTCTGTCCTATCGCCGAAAATGAGTTGGAGTGATAGCAGCTACTCTGAGTCGCGAACTAATCAATCAATCAATCAATTTATTATGCGGAGCATACATAAAAGGAAACGTCGGAGGATATCTCTATCGAGGACGCCCCTACATGTAAAATATAAAAAGATTTTAGCGGCGTAACTGTTCGCTTCATACAGATGATCCTCCAACTGACCCCTTACCCAGCTGCATTGTGCACTTGGAAATAGCATGTCTTACTCAGTCTTCAAGAACCCTCTTTAGCTTGTCACAATCCTCACGCTTCACGTTGTGACTGTGACCGCATACTTTCTGAAATTCAATGTGGCCGGCCAGCATCGCTAAGTACAAAGACCCTACAGTGATTGCCACATTTGCTATCATCTTCTCTGAAATGATTACGGTATGTAGTCTTCAAAAATACGACTTGCTTTCCTGAAGCCTCTCCCGAACTTCTTTACACCAGTACCAGTCCTTTTCTGCTCCCGCGCGTCCCAGTTCGTCTATTATTCCAAGAAAATTCTTAAAAACCATCCGCACCCTCAGCTGCAGTATTGTCTACTGAGACCCCACAATGATTTCCTCTGTGTAACCTCTTGAACTTCTAGTACTCTCCGCGTGTTGGATTTACTTATCGGTTGATATCCCGTTTCTGTGCAATGGTCCATGTATTGATTAATGATGGTGCACTTGGCTCAGTATGTGCATACCACATTATTAGTCATGACAAACTCCTCACCGCTCTGAAGTTTGATGGCGCGAGTACCATGAGCTACGTCTTGATAGTAACATGGCCTCAATGTGAACTCTAAGACTGAAGTAGTCCAGCTGACGCTGTCCTAGGCGGATTCTGTGTCGTGGGATTTTTGTACTACGTTCTCCAGGCCCATCACTCTTCAGTTGTGTTCTCGCCTTCTTTATCTGTCTATTAAAGAGGTTTTCAAATGGCTGATGCATTTATTTAAGCTCTTTGATGGAGAAACTATCAGCATGATATATACTCAGGATTTGAGTCTTAGGTTATTTAGAGGGGGGATTCTGATAGGCGATGAGAAGGGCTTTAGTGAAGGCCAACATCGACAGCTGTATTACACTTCTGCCCATGATCTACGACCGCTTGAAATAACGCTTTACCCTCTCTCGGAGCCATGACATCGCACACCAGCTGGCACGCTTCTCCAGCTTTTTTAACAAATTCAGATGTTTCAGGAAAGGAGAATTTTTCCTACAATTCACCTGGGTTTCCAAGTGTGTAATCCTGGGCCTTTTCACAGCATCGGTAAGGCTATCCATGCATGCATTGAAAACTTGCGCTGGATCTTGGACATTTCCTTTCGCTGGTCTGAAGTCGTTTATTTCTGTGTTCTCATCAAGCGCAAACAGGGCTGAAGGAGTCCACAATTCATCACTGATGCTGTATGATAGCCCAGAAGAACTAGCTAAGTGTGGCAGGTGAGTTCAAGGCTAGTTTGAACTTTTCCAAAGCACTATCGTTGCTTGACCTTCGATAAAAAGAAACTAAGTTTTAATTGAGTGTTTATGCAGAAACGGGTGCTCAGATCTGTTCAGAATGCTTTGTTTTCATGGCGCGACGGTTCATGACGAGTGTGACTTGGCGGCCTAGCCTTATTCAGGTTATATTACCATCTGCAGAACGTTTCGGTGACATTCCTCGTTTTTGTTGTCGAAGAAAAGGTGTTAGCATTAAAACTGGAATTTCAGAGACCTTGTGTGAGTTAATTTGGTGTCACAGAAAACGTTTTCCACAGATCAACCAGGTGCGTGTAACAGGGTGTGTGCTCTCTTACGTGGTTGCTACAGGCGTTTTGTTGAGTGAAATGTTCAGCAAGCAACCGTGGACGATAATCCTAATCTTGTACGTTGGATCAACAGTGATCTAATCGGCCCAAAATAACGAATAAAAATATAGAGGTAAGACCGATACAACGTAGATAAGTTTTAAGACGGAGCACTATATTTCGGCTGGCCAAACCAGCCTTCTTCAGGTGCAGTGGGAATTGACATAGAATTAAGTTGGTACGTAGATAGCTGTATGATGTAATAGCGAAAATATGTAAAACTAATTTGATCGACAATAAGATAACAATTAAAAATAGAAATAGGCAATAAAAATAGAAGTAAAGTAGGGTAAATTGAATAAATTGAATAACTTGAAGTAAGAATAGTAGAAGGAAAGACACTAATACATTTCTTCGCGAGCGTTAAGGCCATCGGGATAAATAGTATTGCCTCTTGAAATTAAAAAAGCTTCCTGGGCCTTGCGGATCCAGTCTCTCTCGGAAAACACTTATTCGATGGCGATAAGCTCCATGTCGTGAGCAGAGTGGTTGGGAGAGGAAAGGAAGTGTTCTGCGACTGTAGTAGGTTTAGATTTAGAGTTGAGTTTATCAATGGTACGGCGGTGCTCATTTAAACGGTCTTTTAAACGTGGTTTAGTTTCTCTTATGTATTGTAAGTTACAGCGGTTACATTGAATTAAGTAGAGAAGGTTTTTAGTGTCACAAGTCAAGTGAGATTTAATAGTACGTGTTTCGCCGGTAGAAAAAAAGGTATAGTTAGTAAGTCCGTCTGAGATGTAGGGACAAGTAGCGCAGTTACTACCACAACAGAAAGAGCCGGGGGGAGGGGGGGGGAGTTGAGGATGGGAAGTGGTAGAATTGGAGGGGAGTTTGGCTGTAATTAATGTGTCGCGAAGGTTGGGGGAACTTCTGAAGGCAACAACTGGCAACTGAGGAAAAGCTTTTTTGCAGCGGTTAGAAGACAGCAGCAAATGCCAGTGTTTTTTGATGATGTTGGAGATGTGAGGAAGCGACGGATTAAAATTAGTTATAAATGGAATACGGTTAGGTTTTTTTACGTCTTTAGTTTGTAAGGTGAGTGTGTGCGGGGGATGTCAGCGGTGCGTTGTATTTGTTTAAGATGGCTGTAACCTCGTTTGAGAAGGTATATTTTAATGATCAAAGTGCGAACAAAACGCGAAAAAAGCCCGAAAACTTGAAGTTTGAGATTTGATTTACTGAAGATCAAAATCTGCACATGAGACAACAAACCTTGAAGGTTAGTCTTAAGATGTTGATGTTTTGTTGTGGGGAATTTACCACTCGCTTGGCGAATTAACGAAAGGTACTGAGACTCTGTAATTTTCTTCTTTATTCTCCTAAGCTGCTGCTTCTACTACAGCTAATTTTCTCTCTCTTGTTCCACTGCTTATTTCTACTACTTTCAGCAAGGAGTGCTCCAGTATTAAATACAAAAATCACAGACATGTTTGGGTTAGCTAACCGTGGGAATTTCCAAAACAGGATGTTCAGTATGGGTAAGACTCAAGGTCAGTTTTACCAACTCAAACATGACCACCTAGCAAACTAGTTATCCTCAACCATAACAAGGGATTAAAATGTCTAGCACGGTAAGTGCTGAGCCAAGTTCAAGCACACACTAAAAATAAATGATCAAAACTATAGATTCATTAAAATAGCACGTAGGGGCGAAAAGGCGAGACTTGATAAAACAAAAGGCAAACCTAAAAATACTTGAAATATCAAGCCTTGAAAACGCTCTACAACAGTTTTATTTTTGTGAATCACAAAGTTGTATGTGGAGACGATCGTGAGATATTTGATCCGAGGAAAGATGGAAATTTAGATTTTGATCTTATTTTACTTCAACTTCGAAGTAAAATTGCTCTAAGTTTGAGGCGGCCCCCAAGCATCAAATCACTTTAAATAACATCGTCTTTTCGTTTTCTTTACAGTCATATATAGGAAACAAGGCTTTAAAAAATGTTCCAGCTTCAGGATTAAGTTGCTCTAACAACGAACCTTGGCGAATTATTTTTCGGGAGGTTTTGGTGGATTTTCAAAGTCATGACCCAAAACCGTCTTTGGCCTCAGTTGCTCTCCAAGTCTGTTGTACATGGTATGCAGGCATGTGTCTTAACAATGGTTATGGTCTTACCTCAATCAACTACGGGTTTGGCTTATTTTTTTACTGTGTTTTGGAGGTAATTTTTTTATTGCCTTTTCGAGCTTCATGTGCTAACTAGAGGAAAAACTTCGGTAAAACTTATTTATCAATTGGCCCCCAAATCCCTCACTATTGTCAGTTAATTGTTTATCTATCTAGCTTTCGGTCTAGCTAGTCTATTTATCTAAAAAAAAATGCGTGGGCTTTGTCTCATGAGTAAAACTGGTGCCGTTTTCTTCACGTTCATGTGTTATTCGAAACGAATCGAATGGCGTCAGCTGTATTCTGTCCTGTTCATTTCAGTAGAATGCTCATCCTCGGAGACCCAGGGGCTGTGGGTCGATTTTAAGTTAGGGCATGAAGAGCCCCTGGGGACATTGTCTTACAAGACTTGTTCCAAACGGTCGCAGTCGTTCTACCATCTGATTGGTGCCAGAAAATCTTTGTGTTTTTCTGCCCAATCAGAGTGAAGTGTGCTTTGGAGTCCTTTCGTGTGTTGTAACATGGACAAATACCAATAGCTCAGTTGCTCGCTATGCCTTGGGCCGTGCGACGGAGATTTGCGTGAGGTGAAAAGTTTCAGTCTCAGCACACAATGTAAGAGAAATCGATCTGATTGTCCGCGAAAATCTTACCGGAAATTATACTGAATAGTTTCGCAGGTATCACTAGAGAACGTGTTTTAAAGTTTGCGAGGTTTGTATACTGACACGATGGTTGCAGTCATTGATATGTCGCTTTAAACGTTAACCGAGATTTAAGCTTACATCTTTTCTAGATTTTTGGCATAATTTGCTGTGACTGAAATCCCGTGAAGTTATTTCGTCGCACGGGCCACGCAGGTATGTCGAGCAACTGGTACTTGCGCAACTTTCTGTGCGTGCCAAAATCTAATCTCATCTTCGCTTGAAAAAAAAGAAAAGCAAAGCGTGGAAACTTTTGCTTCTTAGATGTGGGTAGATGACCCTGTACTATTAAGCTGACATTTGCAATAAAGCAAACCCGCCCTTTCCATCCATTATTTCTTGGTCTTTGGTTTTGTTTTCCCCATTGAAAGCAGCATCGGATCGATTCCCAATGATCAAAGGTATTTAACTTGGTCTTCAACAATCGACAGAAGAGGTGAAATGACAGTGACCAAAGGACTGGAAGAGAATCCGTGACCTTCTTAGCTCAAGAATTTCAACACTCTAGGCAGCTTTTGAAAGATTAAACTCTTTCCAAACCCCTTCGGTAACTGCCCGAAAAAATCTCTCCTTTCCACGATGTTCTCGTTAATAAGTTTTTGTTCAGATTTTAATTAGCTAACCGGAAACACAGCAAAGCTTTCTCTAAGCGCTTGCTGGAGGTCGTCCACGAACTTAGGCCGTATTGTGAACGACTTTACTACAAAGCGAAGATTAGATTTTGGTGCGCACAGAAAGCAGAAAGCTACGTAGGCGAAAGCGCCAGTTGCTCGATATACCTTCGTGGCCCGTGCGACGAAATAACTTCACGGGATGGGCAAAGTCTCAGTCACAGCAAATTATCCAAAAAATCTAGAAAAGATGTAAGCTTAAATCTCGGTTAACGTTTAAAGCGACATATCAATGACTGCAACCATCGTATTGTATACAACCTCGCAAACTTTAAAACATGTTCTCTAGTGATACCTGCGAAACTATTCAGTATAATTTCCGGTAAGATTTTCGCGGACAATCTGATCGATTTCTCTTACATTGTGTGCTGAGACTGAAACTTTTCACCTCACGCAAATCTCCGTCGCACGGCCCAAGGCATAGCGAGCAACTTAGCTATAAGTATTTGTCCGTGTTACAACACACG
>NC_142519.1:56644112-56664112 GCF_964205215.1 Stylophora pistillata
GGGAAGAGTAACACCCACAAAGTTGCAATCTAGAAAACACCTAGTTCATTTATCACAGTACTTGAAATGCTTTTTTTCCGTGAGCTCTAAAATAGAGCAGCAATTCCATGGCCCAGAATTTACTCCTGGCTGTAGTCCTGGTTTTTGATTAAGTTGTGGTATTGCTGCAATGTTGTTCGGAGGGTCCAGTGCCATGACCTGACCTAACATGCTTAACCTAAAGATCGCTGTAATTGTTGCAAGAATAGCAAGAGGCGTACAATTTTGGTAAAGCTTCCTGGCAGTAGATAGGGACTCGAAAGGTTTCATCATTAAGCATAACGCCCAGCGAGTGACAGACTATTAGACCAACTGTTTTGCATGATTAATATATAACCCTACGTTCAAGAAACAGAAAAACTAAACTTCCTCGACAGGGGCATCTAAATCAATCAATTATGTGAGCATACATAAAAGGAAACGTCGGAGGCTATTCCTATCGAAGACGCTCCCTACATAAAAGATAAAATATATGTACTACGGTGTAAAACTTAAGAATCATCTTAACTTTCTGCTTTTAGTAGAACAGTTTGTTCATCATCATGATTAACACAACGATGGTTCCACGCATGACAACTTTACCACGTGGGATCTCAGCAGTACCACATGTATTCAAGTGTGGAGACTTGTCTGACACTGCCAGTGTCTGGATGTTGTAGCAGGCTTTATCAGAACACGAGGCCAAGGTCCTCACCCAGACATTTTGTCCCTCCACTTTCAAAGAGAGTGTTCCTTGTTGTACAGCTGAGGCAAAATCTTTGATGGTCTCGTTTAGGTCAATTGATGGAGTGGATGTAATAACGACACCCAGGGCTTTCTTATCCGCTAACGAGACAACAATTTCCAGGTTTTCTGGATCCTCAACTCTCCCAGTATAGGCGAGCCAGTCCATCACATCTGAGTTCCACCTCAAGGCACTCGCAATGGCTGAGCCAACTCCGTCTGCGAATCGACTTTGAGCATCAGAGTCAGGAAGAGGATCAGGTGAGGGTCTTGATGGCAGAAACCTTACAACCTTCAGCGTGATCACTCTGACTGGGCCATCTTTCAGCTCTCTGTAGCATTTCTTGATGTCAGCAGACCATCTACATTCATAGCCTATGTTCCACAATCCCTTGAGAGATTCCCAGAGTTTGTCGACTTTGGTAAAGGAACCCTTGATGCTCCAAAAGATCTTGAAGTAATCGGAGCAGTCAAGATCACAGACTTTGTCTGTGACTGCAGTATCTAAGTAGCATGGTGTATGAGAGGCGAATGCTCTCTCTCTTATTTGTTTACAGGTTGGATTCGTCCAAGGTCGTAATAGTGGCACCAGTGCTACTAGTAGGCATTTACGAACTTCATCGACCCAGTTGTGTGCGATAAGAGTAAATTTTGCAAAGGTCTCGTGTTGCAGCTTGCAAAAATGTTCGGCGTATTTTATCACATATCCATTACTTGTAGCTTCACAGGGATACTTTCTTTCCAAGCAGTTGCTATACCAACCACAGGAATCCGCTGGTGGACTATAGCACTTTGGAGGCAGCGAAGTGCTGGGTGCGAGTGTTTTTGGATTTGAGGCTGCTGTGCAGGAACAATCGCTCGTCACTGATCCACTTGCCTTGTTGTTCTCTTCAAGCATACACTCGTACCAGCAGTAGGTTGCTGTTCGGTCATCACATTGGTGTTTTTGGTTACTCTTTTGCTTGATGTATGCATCTGTAAGGCATGTTCTCCATTGATATGAATTATTGTACTGCGGTAGTCGAATGCATTCAACATTTCCAGCGGGTCCAGACCGCTTGTCACACTGGGCGGCCCATCCCAACTCAACTACAACCAATAGCATAAACACAATTGGCATCTTTCCAACCTAGAATATGTAATAAAGCCATTTTAGTATAGATTACCCATCAATACATCTGCAGTGAGAAAAAGGATACCGTCAATAGAAGTCTGCTAACTCGAACCCTCAGGAGAAACGAAAACCGGTTTGTCAATTAGATATGTTCTGAAATTTTGAAGTCTATTGACCGGCGTTTTCAGTAAAAGTTCGGTTTAAACAAGTTCAAGAAAGCCGATAGTAAATGACTGGAAAATTGGGGTTAAATTCAGGGGAAATCGGATCTTGTTCGAGTTAGAGTGGGTTGGAGTTTTGCTGCGAGCACAGCGGTCTAAGCGTGCTTTCTGTGATTTTGGCGTGTAAAGGTCATCACGTGACAAAATATTTTTCTCGATTTGCGAAAATGCTCTGGATTTCGGAAAGATTCTTGAAATGTAAACTATTTTCGATTTTCAAGAAAGTTATTTGTGGATTCATGAGTGAAACTAGGATTTGAAATTGTTTTCTCGATTAGACAAACTTTTCAAAAGCGATTTGTCTAATAACCAAATATCGATTCTAAATATTATTTTGGATTTGTGAAATATCTTTGGACTGTCCCTTTTCGGCTTCGGTACTGGAGATTCTTTTATATGGTCAGATGCGCTTTGATATTTGAATCCGATAGAAAGGCCGTTCGCATCACGGGTCTCTACAAAGTGATTTTATCAGAATGGGAGGCAAAACGGAGCGCCCCTCGGGTCGATGCAGAGGAATTTGGAAACTTTTGCCGCTCCAACGGATTGGTTTTTACCAAACGCTCTCGCCGGTGCTAATTTGAAGGGGATCGTGTGACTTTTGTGGAATTTATTGACCTTCGAGAAGAAAAACTTCGAGTGGGACGGTTGGTGCGCGGTACCGGTTGAAGTGACGGTCGTAGCGAAAACGAAGACCTTCGAAAGCTAAGACTTGAGACTTAAGAGTCGAAAACGAGGATTCGAAAACAAAGGCCAGAAAGCAAAGACCCAAAAACGAAAACCCGAAAACAAAGACCTGAAAGCAAAGACCAAAAAACGAAGAGCCCTCATTTTCTAAATAATAAGCCAACAGTAAAAAGAGCGTGCTCTCCAGCTCTCCTGATTCGTCCAAAATTCGCCAGTTGTAAAAATTGTGTCCAGCAAAACATCTTTAACCTATTCGCCTTGTTTGAATTCTTGGACCATTTGTGATGTGTTCTCCACTGTGTTTGTGTGTGGTCACCGACATGGATATTAAATTTTCAGGATTTATCCATAAAGTTATATTTACGCTCTTTTGAAGCTTGTATGGAAAAAAATTGTTGTGGTATAAGTTATGTTCGAGTTTATTAAATTCCACATAGATGAAGAGGGCTCAGCAATTAAAATGGAAACTTTTCGGAGCTTTCTTTTGTACGGCTGTTACACCGACAATACTTTAAAATTGAAGCCAACAAACTGTTAGATGGGTTATAGGCTCACTCCCTATTAAAGTAAAAAATTTGAACAAGCACCTTTATCGCTTTTAGAAAGATAAAAACCGGAACTGGCTATTTCAGGCGAGTAACCATAACAAGAAAATAGAGGGTCTTCGTTTTTGAGTTTTAGGTCGTAGGTCTTAAGTCTAAGCTTTCGAGGGTCTTTATTTCCACTACAATCTTGAGGTGACCAGCCCTCTATATGTATACATTGTAGCACAACACACGGCACAAAGAACTTCGCCAAAGTAGCGTTAAAACCACTGGAAGTGACTAGGCAGCTACGTAATAACAATCATATTCCTCGCTTTTGATGTCCATGTTTTAATTTTTTTTTCTTTTATTTTTTAACTTGTTTTGCTACATTTTCATGAAGCAACGAGGTCATAAAACAAGACATACGTTTCACAAGTGACTTTTTCAAGTTGCCCAGCAAATGACTACCAGGAATCTCGTGAAAAGTCTTGCCTTCCCAACGGGTCGGTAAACGTCATTGCGTTTTAAGAGGGTCCCCAATAGGTTTTTCGGGATCCGGGATTGGGCTTATTTGAAGACCGGGACTCGGAAATTTGGAGTAAGAAAGGAGCGAGAGGCGGAATTGTTGGTATGAACGTACGGGACACGGAAATCGGCGATTTTGAGGGTTGGGATTCGGGAAATGATCACCTAAACGAACCGAGAACTAGGAAGTCTGTGACGAGAATTTATACAGAAATTTATCTTCGTCCAAAAAAGCCTTGCCTCCCATGTAGTCGTATTTAGGGGATCATGTTTCCCTTCTCCTCGCAAACGCGATTAACCTGTTAAGTTCTACGACACCAGACGCAGAGAGTATTCATTTGGTTTTGCAACACAAAGATCCACTTTGTACTGTGTTAGATTACGCAAAAAACTTTGGAAATGCAGCCACAGAAGATAGACTTAGAGAGGATAACCCATTAGGCGGCGTATTAGTTTACAAATCCAAAGTCTTAATTGGCATCCTGCACCCGAAAGTGCCATGATTCTGTCGGTTATACCGGTATCCAACCGTTACCATCTGTGTTAATGACACCACAGAGCATACAGAAGATGAGGGACTGGATGGGCGTGAACATTTGATGTAGCAGTGGGTCAGCGTTCTATATCAGACAGAAAACAACGATGGCAAGAGCTGGACCTCGCTCGTCGTGCCTCGATCATAGAGAAATTCAGCCGGGTGAACTAGTCAGCCTCGAGCAAGCTGACCGTGAGGAGCAGCAAGAAAAAAACAGCGGGCTACAAGACGAAGAGGAATATGGGAAATACGATTCCTCAAGCAGTGAAGAAGAATCGGGTGAGTCATTTCCGGACGACGAGGCCGCATTCAACGGAAGAATTGAGTTTAGTTTATTTTCCTTTATTACCCTTGTTATGGAGCTATGGGATTACCGTCACCTATTGTTGTTTTATGCATTTGTTGACAGTCAGTTATTCGTTTCTTTGATACTGCCTTGTCTTAACTAATATATTTTTCCGTGATTGAAGTTAAACGGAAGGAAGTCATTACTGTGACTAGCGTACGTTATTCGTGAAAACAGATAAAGTTCCGCCTTACGATGAGCAAAGAATTCAACGGATCAATGCTGATTGAGAAATTTATCACCCACCGAAAACGCCCTTTTTAAGTTGAGGTAACGGACTAAGAGAAAAAGAAAAAATGAAGACCGGAATAAGGATTGGCCGTTGTAAACCGTCACGATTACGGGATTGAGAGAGAATTTTGGTCGAGATCGTGAGATTGAAGAACCCTATTAGGGACCCTCTTTTAAAAAAGCCACGAAAGCAGGTGGCTCAAACGAGTCCGGTAAGAAGAGGGTAGATGCTGTCACTCCTCAAAAAAAGCTGTCAGATCGGAATCAGTAAGCGCGCTCTATTTTCCCTCCCCCCGGCAAACACAAAATGAATGATTAACCATTTCTCAATATTAGAGGCTTTCCATCTTTAAAACATCCAGACAAGTAATTCTAGATGACTTCAACCAACTACACGTAAACACTGTTTCTACATCTCGCCTTCGTACTCATCAAATTGGTTTATTCACGCGCGTAGTCTTCTCATAATAATGCAACTCAGGTTCCCGTGAAAGTGGTTTAATCTCCCAAACGAGTCTGGACCTCAATTGTTTCAACTATGGAATTTTTCCGAGTACATTCGATGTTGTGATTCATTACCAGAAAAAATCGAGAGTACTTTAAACTCACTTTGAAGTTATTGTTAAAACAATAAGTCGATGAGGTAGTTATTCTTTCGCTCCGACGAAGAGCTAACGTTCGAAACGTCAGCTTTTGTAATCGTTACGGTGGCCAATTTACCATTTCAACTTTATTGATATATCCAAATTATTTCGTTACTCCCACCGACGCAGCCCCAAACAGTTTCTATTGTTAAAACAACAACTTCAAAGGGAGACTTTAGCACTGCCGGTTTATTTTAGCGCCAGTGTCGGCATACCCCCATAGACCCCTCCCATCTGTGAACATAGACCGGACTTCACAGACCAGGGACTACCGTAGTTTCGGAGAAATTCATTGTTTGCGTGCGTTGATGTTGTTCCTCTGTCAAACCGAATAGTGACTGGGTGACTCTGCAGCTCTGCTGGCCTGAATCCATTTCTCATTCGATTTCTCTCCAGGCCTAGGCCCCTGACGTATTAAGCGCGTTACAACTTAAAGCAAAAGACCAGAAAGGTCAATTCAAACATGAGGGCGAATTCGTAGAACCCGTTCGTTAAATGCTAATGAGCCGTTCATTATGAGCAATTGTTAAAAGAACAGTTGTAAAGCATAAAAGTTTATTATTGGAAACCGCAAAACCATAGAAAAAAAGCTGCAAAAAAACAGACGAAGATGATCAACGCCGATGATCAAACCCGAAAACAGTACACAAAACCGTCGAAACCGACAAATTTCCACATCCCAGTTATCAAAACCCTAATCGAATTCGAGATCAGTGGAGGCGCACGATTGCGGCTGAGGTCGAAGTGTTTACGCAACCCAAAATCAAACCGAAAATCAAATAGGCTACCAAATCCGAAAATCCGCTAGTATTTTTGAAGAAAACCGAAAACCAAATGCTAAAATACGGAAATCCGCAAACCGCAATGATCACCAAAATCGAAAAGCCGAAGCTTTTTTAAACAAAAACGAAAACCGACCTAAACATAGTCTACATAGCCTAAACCGCCAAGGCGAAAATCACAATGCCCCTCTCTTCAATCAAGCAATATTACAAAGTGCAATGATTTTCGTCCGGCGGTGGTGACCATAAAGTCACAAAAATCAGAAAAAAGGTATTTATGTTCAAAAGCAGAACACAGTTGGGTGAAAATCCATCACCTTTGTGATTCCACAGAATGTTCTCGGCTAAGAAAAAGACAATTGTTTTCGTCATAGAGAGTGACTACAAATAATTACTTAGAAATTTCTAAAATGCTTAGCATACAGATGATCTTGCCACTTAACAACAAATATCATCTGCTTGCTCGAAAACGCGTCGTCTAAATCATAACTAAGAAATTCTACAGACGAACACAACAAGAAACATTTTGCAACACTTTGAATAATCTTTCAAAACTCTTCGACATGTTGTTGCCACAAGAACTAACAAAGCGTGTCCTCTTAATAATAACTCAAATAACTTTCAGCAAGCGCACGTAAAAAGAAAAGTTTGGAGAAATTAAATTAGTTTTACAAACGCTACGACACGTTTCCACGAGAAAAGCTGAACCATGAAAAGACTATCTTTAATTCCACGGCACTTAAAAGGCACTACCCGCTTTTCAACGGAATGTGCGCGAACAGTGGTTACCGTACATGATTTCCATGCTGCGGCACCCGTATGATATTTTGTTATTACTGAAATCTAAAAACAACCCATGCAGAGCACAACAAAGTTTAGATTATTTGGATATATCAACAAAGTTGAAATGGTAAATTGGCCACCGTAATGATTACAAAAGCTGACGTTTCGAGCGTTAGCCCTTCGTCGGAGCGAAAGTTTAGATTAGTCAAACGAGACCTAATAAAAGAAGGACGGTAGCCATTTACGGAAGTGAACGAAGCCCGGGTAGCTTTTGGAATTCACCGTCGGTATCATGAAATCCCGTTCCAATCATGTTCTCAAGCTATAACAGATAATGTGCACCTAGTTTTGTCAAACGACAAAAGTGGTGTGCAAGAGTAGTACGACCCTGTGCTTTTTAAAGCTGATCTGTTTCAATGTACTATTGTACCTTTCAAACTGCGCTATTCAGTATAACATTGTGAATTGCACCTTCCGAAAACCCACCATCAGAATGGCTTAATTTACGAGAAACCTCATAGGGAAAGAAATGAAGCCTCGTCCTCGACCCAAAGCAAAATCCTTTCTGCAGGCCATCGCCTCAAAATAGCATTAATCGTCCCACTAAGCATATCAGGCCGCTTGCGCCCACTGCTAATGAGCTTAAAATTACTTCGGTTATATTTTATCTTGTACTACCTACTAACTCTGCTTACGTTGATCATCTGCGGCAAATTTTGAAGGGGGCGCTGATTTTCCTTGTTCGTTTAGGTATGTCCACGTCCAAGCGGTGTGCGCACTCTGATTGCGTTGCATCGTGGTCGTAAAACAAAAATTGAGTCATTTGCATCTTGACGCGTTGGAGGGTACATCTTTGGTAAAAGCTAGATACGTGGTGTATATACTTGGATTGTAATGGGGATTCACTATCTGTTGCCATTCCTTCGAAAGTTAAAACGTTTGACGGCCCTGCGCGACTCCTGTCATTTCTCCGTGACGAATTCGTTCTTAGGAGGCAACTGACGTTATTTGTTGGAAACTGCAATCTGCCTATGAATCTCGACTCAAATGGCAAGTTACACTCACAACCTCTGGTGGACCCTATGGTGGGATGAATAATTTTAAAGTCAGTAATTATTTTTCTAGACGCGAGTTATTCAACTGTGAATTGACCTTGACATGCAAACGCATATTAGAGAGACAAACCTTCTAATAGACGAACTTTTTCCATGGAGCGCAAATGCGGGATTTGTAAAAGGAAAAGCCCCACGCCTCCTAAGAACGAATTTGTCGCGCTCCACGTTTAGAAAAAACGTACAGAGTTTCAAAATACCCTTCGAGAACAGAGGAAACATAGACGAGGGTTTTGAGAAACGTATCTCTGGAGTTATTACTTCAGGAGAGAAGCATACTCTGAAACAAAGAAAATAGCGCGCACAGAAGAAAATGTTGCCTTTTGTAACACAATCTCATCCGGCTTTGCCAAACCTCAAGAACATACAGATGGAGAATTATGACGCCTCAAAACTGACCCTTATTATCACATCGCAAAGGAAAGTCATCAAAAGATATCCTAATAACAGCTAAACTTTGAGGGTAGAAGATTTAAAAGCGCTTGCGAATGGTAGGAGACGCACAGGCCTATCAACACCTTTCAACGGTCGACTGCCTTTTGCTTTCCGGCTTTCCGGCGTGTCGCCTCACGCAAGGTAGAGGTTTTCATGGATCAAGTGACTCTTTTTATTGCTCTAATTAAACTATCCTTCATTCAATGATCAATATAGAAGATTTACCGCACAACACTCGCGATTATTTAATTTTCTTTCACTTAGGAAAGTAGATTTACAACACGATTGCTAAATGCCCTTGCAGTAGTAACGCTGTGTAACGAAGCACACTAAACACAACAATGGGCCTTTTCGCTCCACAAGATGGTCTCAAACACTGTCACTTAAAATGCTTAAAACATTTGTACTGTTGGAGCGCGTTTGAGCACGTTTGGTCAGAGCTGTTGAAGAAGGATTAAAGTGGCCATAAAAATTTTTGAAAGGCTTCAAACTACGATGTACAACGAAGTTGACGTGCTCGAAAATTAAACCGGTCTCAAATTACATGCTAAAATACAGTGCTTGCGTTTGTCCTTGAGAACGATATAATACGCGACAAATACGCACGATAAAATACTTCCACACGTTCAGAATATATCAAATTATATTTAACTATATTGAAAGGAAAAAGAAATGGCCTAACTTTTACGGAATATTCAGTCAAACTCTACCCAATTCTACCGCTTTTACCGCCATATTGAAAATAACGCTACCACAATGCTGTGGAATCGGAGTGCACACACCGCTTCGTCCACGTCTGTAGGTGTTGTAATAAGTTGATCTTGTGTCAATTTTCTTATTTCCTTATTTGGTAATTAAATAGAGTTTGGATGATGAAATAGTTTCCAAGAAAACCGGACATTGTTTTCGTGAATGCATTTCTCTTCCGTACACGACAGATGATTTGAGAGGCAAGAATATTCAACAAATGGTAAACACCACAGCGTATAGCACGCGGGAGGCTGCTGCTCATGTCAAAACGCATACTGCAGACTGCAGACCATGCAGACTGTGCAGACCGTGCAGACCGTGCAGACCGTGCAGACCGTGCAGACGGAGGAATTATTTGTTACTTACTAACTCACCCTTCGAGACGGTACACCCATGATTATATATATATTTATTTATCATGAATTTTTCATCTTTATGGCGATGTCCTATCAGAAAAAATGGCGTGCAAGTGTATGGGGACGATCTTATTTCCGAGTAAAAGTCGATTTTAGCGTGCAGCACTTTATTTACTGTAAAGTTCTTTGGGTCGTATTGTGAATATCCTAGTAATTATTTGCTTCATCCACGCAGCCCATTTCTTACCTCTAAATCAGAGTCACTGGTTTCCATCTTCAATACAGAAATGAAGAGGGAACAAAAGTATATGACTAAACTAAAATTCATCTCAACACAAGGACAAATTCAAAAACAACCTTCCCTCCTCGATCTCCCTCTCACCACGTGCTCAATAACTTTGAGCCTGGGATTTCGTCCAAATTGTTGCTAGATAACCTTAACTCGAAATAACCTCGTAAAACTACGTCATGTGGTGTTCAAAAACTGGACACTGTACCAACGTTACCAAAATAGGAAGGAAAAGGTGAAAATCAGAGTTAAAAAAAAGTAAAAAAAAAAAAAATTAAAAAAAAAACATAAAAAAATTGCAGTCTGCACAGTCTGCACGGTCTGCAGTCTGCGTTTTAACATGACCGTAACTTAACATCGCATCACACAACACGTGACGCTTTCATGAAATAATGCTTCGTTTTTGCTCGAGACGTGAGCTTGGGACGCCTGTGAACGCAGTTAACCGATGATGCTCATAGGGCCTATGCGTCTCTTGCCATTCGCTTGCGCTTTTAAATCTTCTGCCATCAAAATTAAGCTCTTATTACGATATCTCTTGATGACTTTCCTTTGCGATGTAATAATAAGGGTTAGCTTTAAGATGTCATTTCCCCATCTTCAGGTTCTTGAGGTTTGGCAAACCAGGGTGAGATTATGTTACAAAAGGCAATATTTTTCTTAGTGCGCGCGCTATTTCTTTCTTCTTAGTATACCGGCTTTCTCTCCCGCAGAAAATAACTTCAAAGATGCGTTTCTCAATGTCAGTCTTGGAACACGCAGGTAAATGAATCACTGTAAATTATGTCACTATCAACGAAATGTGCCACAGCATTACTATCTTTTAGATACACCAGTTCTTTAAATGAAACCTATCGAAGCTTTTAAAAAACGTTTGTTAATTACTTGTGTGCAGTTCGTGACTTACAAACTTTTCTAGTGTTCTCCAAGTCATTACGTCGAAACTCAAACTGTCAGCGAGAAGCTGCAAAACTTAACTCCTCTGGGCGAAACAGTAAAACTAAGGTACGGGGGGGGGAGAGGGTGGTGGAGGATTTTGGAGGATCATAAGATTTTCAGGGGAAACAGAGAAGGGATCAGTCGTCACTAACAGGGTATAAAGGGATGACTTAAGAGAATTGACTGCTATCTAACTGCCATTGAGGGGCGAATCATCAGATTAATACAGAGCTTCAGGGGGAGCCCATAAATTGTATAGTAACACAACCAAGATCCTCCAACACCCCCTCCCCCCACCCCCCGAGATGAATAATGACCGGTCGCTAACACATGCCCAGTACATGCCATTTTTCTTCCTCGGACTGAGTCAGTTACCAGGTCTTTGCATAGTATTTCCGGTGGTGATTTTCGCAGTGGTTGGAACCGGGTGCCGGGATGTAATGTGTGCAATGCAAATGTCACTCACTATTTCATTGTGGTTAAATACTTTTAATGGTTAACATTGGTTATAATAGTCTAAGACGCTTATATAATGGCGTTACTCTATTTACTAGATAGGAATATTCGAAATAGCAAAATCGTTACAGTTCTAAACTGACACAAAAGGTCGAAAACAGCCACTCGTGCCTATATGCGTGTTTTAAGATATAAGTAGGTTACATCATTTCAGAAGGCCTTTATATAAAGATTAAACTTGATTCATGAACCAATCATGCTAAAGGTCGGTCTGTGTTTATTCACTCTGTATCATAGTAACAACGATACCCTTATCTGTTGGTCCTTCCTTTAGAGAAAAGCACTATACTATATAAGAGACACCGATTTTATCTGATAATCAAACATACTACCCTTGTTTGTGAGTGACCTCTCTGATTACGTCTCTTATCTACTTGACAAACAGGTTTTACACTTCCTTTAACAACACGTAGTATTGGTGGAACTATCATCCAATGAATTTAATTGAGATTCTGTGTTTGGTTATAAAATCCTCTATATCCTACGACTTCGAATAACTGTCAGTTAATTTAAAGGTCTATCACACTCTGAAGTCTTTTTATGGCAATAATACCGACAGATTAGAAATCTAGAACACATCTAATCGATTTATCACAGTACTTGAATTGTTCCCTTTCGTGAACTCTGAAAAAGAGCTTCTATTCTGTGGCCCTGAATCGAATCGTGGCTCTAGTCCTGAGTTTTTAATTAAGTGGAAGTGCTGCTGCAGTGTTGTCTCGAGGGTCCAGTGCCATGACCTGGCCTAACATATACATGCTGAAGCTAATGATCGCTTTGATTGATGCAAGTGTTGCAAGAGTAAAACTAGCGAGGTGTACCGTGACTTTTTCGGTAAAGCCTTTTGACAACAGATAGGGACTCGAAAGGTTTCAGCCACAAGGTATTAAGCATTAAGTCCAGCGTGTGACAGACCGTTCTAACAACTACTAGTACGCGTGATTAGTCTATGTTTCTACGCTCAAGAAACAGAAAAAATAAAGCTTCCCGACACGGGTGTGTATGCTTTTAATAAAACAGTTTGTTTATCATCATGATCAACACAGCGATGGTTCCACACATGACAACTTTACCGCGTGAGATCTCAGCAGCACCATTCCAGTTTGGGGGCTTGTCTGACACTGCCAGTGTCTGGGTGCTGTTGCAGGCTTTATCAGAACACGAGGCCAAGGTCCTTACCCAGACATTGTGTCCCTCCACTCTCAACGGGAGCGCTCCCTTTCGTACAGCTGAGGCAAATACTTGAATGATCTGATTGAAGTCGACGAATGGAATGGATGTCAAAACGATACCCAGGGCTTTCTTATCCGCTAATAAGACGACGATTTCCAGGTTTTCTGCATCTTCAACTCTCCCAGTATAGGCGAGCCAGTCCATCACTTCTGAGTTCCACCTCAAGGCACTCGCAATGGCTGAGCCAACTCCATCTGCGAACCGACTTTGAGCATCAGACTCAGGAAGAGGATCAGTTGAGCGTCTTAATCGCAAAAACCTTTTGATCTTCATCTTGATCGCTCTGACTGGGCCATCTTTTAGCTCTCTGTAGCATTTCTTGGTGTTAGCAGACCATCCACATTCATTTCCTATGTTCCACATTCCCTTGAGAGATTCCCAGAGTGTGTCGACTTTGATAAAGGAACCCTTGATGGTCCAAAAGATCTGGTAGTAATCGTGGCAGTCGAGATCACAGACGGACGGCACACCTTTGTCTGGATACAGGTAACATGGTGTGTGGGAGGCGAATGCTCTGTCTCGTATCTCTTTACAGGTTGGGTTGGCCCATGGCCGTAATAGTGGCACCAGTGAGACTTGGAGGCATTTACGAACCCCATTAACCCAGTTTTTTCCGGTAAGACTGAATTTTGCAAGGTTCTCGTTATACAGGTTGCAAAAATTCTCAGCGTATCTTATTGCATATCCATTACTTGTAGCTTCACAGGGATACTTTCTTTCCAAGCAGTTGCGGTACCAACCACAGGAATCCCCTGGTGGACTATAGCACTGTGAAGGCAGTAATGTGGTAGGCGTGAGGGTGTTTGGATATGAGGTTGGATTGCTGGGAGAACAGGAACAATCGCTCGTCACTGGTCCATCTTCCTTGTTATTCTCTTCAAGCATACACTGGTACCAGCAGTAAACTCGAGTTCGGTCAATACATAGGTGTGTGTGGTTACTCTTTAGCTTAATGTATACATCTGTCAAGCACGTCGCCCACTGGTATTCGTTATTGTACCGCTGTATCTGAATGCATTCTACAGTTCCAGCAGGTCCAGACCACTTGTCACACTGGGCGGCCCATCCTAACTCAACCACAACCAACAGCATAAACAGAAGAACTAGCATCGCTCAAGGCTGAAACCTGGGGAATGCAAAAAAGCCATTCTAAGATAGATTACCCATCAATACGTCTGCAATGAGAAAAGAATACAGTAAAGCCCACTTACTCGAACTCCCAAGAGAACGAAAAATGGTTTTGCATTGTCAATCAGTTCGACTTAACCAAGTTCGAGATAGCTGATAGTGAATGAATGGTAAATTGAGGTCAAATCCAGGGGAAATCGGACCTTGTTCGACTTATGGGGTTTCGAGTTTAGCTGCGAGCACAGGCAGCCTAAGCTACGGTGGCCCAGAAGGCTCAACGCAAACAAAAAATATACTGCAGCAAATAAAAAATATACTGCAGCAAATAAAAAAATCAGAACGCAAAGAAAAAAAGTACCGCAGCAAATAAAAAAATGCAACGCAAACAAAAAATACTGCAGCAAATAAAACATGCAACGCAAACAAAAAAAATTGGAACGCAACGCCAAGGAAGACTGGGTAATAGTTCTCAGTTTCCCGCCAAAACAGCATGAACTGGAACTCGCTTTTGGCTATGGACGAAAGCGATCTGCGTAGGATTATAGAAGATTACTTTCATCAAGGGTATGAAAATAGAGTTATTATCTATTTTTTAAAGGAGCAGCATGGTACTGTCATAAGTTCGCTGCAAAACATGGTTTCGGAAAGGTGAACAAGCAAAGGATGGAACGAGTGTTGGCGGGAAACTAAGAACCATTACCCAGTCTTCCTTGGCGTTGCGTTCCAATTAATTCTGTTTGCGTTTTCTCTTTTTTTTTTGTTTGCGTTGCATATTTTATTTGCTGCAGTATTTTTTGTTTGCGTTGCATTTTCTATTTGCTGCGGTACTTTTTTTCTTTGCGTTTTGATTTTTTTATTTGCTGCAGTATATTTTTTAGTTGCTGCAGTATATTTTTTATTTGCTGCAGTATATTTTTTATTTGCTGCAGTATATTTTTTGTTTGCGTTGAGCCTTCTGGGCCACCGTACTAAGCGTGCTATGTGTTATTTTGGAATGTAAAAGTCATTAACGGGAGTAAAGACGACTCCTTTAAATTTTTTATCTAACATGATCTCGTGAATGTTGTGGTTTCTGGCCAGAAATATCCAGCTCAGGTTTTAATCTTTCTAATGGCGATAAAGCCTAAAATCAAACACGGTTTTTTTTTTTCCGAAAGACCTGAAAGGAAGGACTCGAAAACAAAGACCCGAAAACGAAGGCGCTTTTGAAGCTTGTCTGGATCTGGAAAAAAAAATTGTCATGGTCTAAATTGTGTTTGCGTTTATCAAATTCCACATAAATGAAGAGAGCTCGACAATAAAATTGAAAACTTTTCGGAGCTATCTCTTGCAGGGCTGTTACTCGGACATTACGTTAAAGTTGAAGTCAACAAACTGATAGATGGGGTCTTTTTATAGTCTCACTCAAATTTGAACGATCTTATTTACTAGGATACGGAAGTAAAGCCGAGTGAGCCATACGTAAGTTAAGTAAGCCATAATGGATGGCACAATCGATATATCGCCGTCTTAGCTGAAATGTCTTTTGCAGCAGTTTTCGTTTCACACTGGTTCAGCTGGGTAAAGTGTCATTCCAGTATCACACTCAAAGATAAAGGCCGTTTATGAATCAACAAGGAAACAAGTGTCCAGTAGTCCAGTATCACGCGGTTCTCACTTGCGCTTGGTTGAACAATGGGAAAAAATGAACCTGTGTTTGATTGCCAGCTTTATCGCTATTAAAAAGATTAAACCGGAACTGGGTATTTCCGGCGAGAAACCGTAACAAGAAAATAAAGAGGTCTTCGTTTTCGGGTATTAGGTCTAAGCTTTCGGGGGTCTTTGTTTCCGCTACAACCTTGAAGTGACCAGCCTTCTATATTTATGTATTGTAGCACAACAAGCGGTACAAGAAACTTCGCCAAAATAGCGTTAGCACGCCTGGAATAGACCAGGCAGCTACGGAAATAAAAGTTATATTTCTCGCTCTTGATATCCTTTTCATTTTTTTCTCTTTTTTTAATACTTATTTTGTCACGGCATTTTCATGAAGCAACGGGGTCATAAAACAAAAAATTGCGTTTCACGGTTGATTTTTTCAAGTTACCTTGGAAAGAGGGTCTCAAAGGATTAACAATCAACCGTTAAATGGTCAAAATATTAAGCGTCAACCGTCTAAAACGCAATATTTTTACCGTCAACTGTCAAATAAGCAAGCCAATCTTAGCCGTCAAATGTCTCATATTGCCTTAATTGGAGTCATTTTCTGTTGTTTATGAATAAAAGTTCTGATATATCAGAAAAGTACATTTATGTAAGTCCTTCGACGTCTAGTCGCGAGTAAAACTTGTTGGCGAGAGAACTAACTTCCGGTGTGGAAAACTTCCGGTGTCGTAAAACGTTAGTAATAGTAACAGTAATATAGTTTATATCTGACCACTTGCAGCCCAGAGGCTGAATTACGGGTGCAGTGTAAGGTTGAGAACAGACGTCAGCATATCAGGCGCCTCTGGCAGCCACTTCAGTCATTTATTAATAAATGGTGTTAGAAATTAGAGAGCTTAAGCATCAGACGTTTTTGATGTCACGGACGTCAGAATACCGGGGGAGACTGGATCGACAACGGCGTTTTAGGCGCGAAATTTTTTACTTAAGCTGGACACCTGTGTCACCACGAACGTGACAGCTGATCACAGTTGTCACGTTTTTGGTTCATTGTTTACAAAGGAAATGTGGCCGTAATTTGCAACATGCCGTATTTAAAGGATGTGAGAAAATCACTTTTAATCGCTCATGACCAAGGACTGGTGTCAGATGAGGAACTGTTGCTATTACTGAAAGAGAATTCGTCAAAAAACCCTGAGTTTTCGTACGAAAAATACGCGAGGTTTAGTATCGAGAGTATCGAGGAACCTGAGTGCAAGTCCGAGTTTAGAGTTGAAAAAAAGGACCTTCCACTGCTGGCTGATGCGCTTCGACTACCGGACACTGTAATCAGAGAACCACTGCCGACAAGTTAGAGGGGCTATGTATTTTGCTCAGGCGAATGTCGTTTCCATGCCGATATAGCGACATGCTCGCACGATTCGGCCGACCGGTTCCTGAACTTAGCATGATATCAAATACGGTGATGAATTATATTTACGATATACATAGTCACAAACTGTGTCAGTGGAATCATGATCTACTGAATCCACGTGACTTCAACACCTACACGGATGCTATATCGAATAAAGGGGCTGCACCACAAAACGTAACGATCTTGCACTGATCCTTTTGTCATTGAATCC
The DNA here is from genome assembly GCF_964205215.1 of Stylophora pistillata. Classification (NCBI taxonomy): domain Eukaryota; kingdom Metazoa; phylum Cnidaria; class Anthozoa; order Scleractinia; family Pocilloporidae; genus Stylophora; species Stylophora pistillata. The sequence continues at coordinate 56,661,294 of NC_142519.1, forward strand.
TTGAATAACGGATCTTGTAATCCACTTAGCGCCTCTGCGATCGACAGCCATATTTGCGCTCGGTTGCTCGTTTTCTTCTTTGCTTTAAACGGATTCTGCACTCTGACTTCTTTCATTAGTGCTACGTCGTGCTGTTCAGACCATTCCATAGGCCCACTACATAAAAGAAAAAAGATAGAAGCGAGTGTTACTGTAGTTAGTAGCTGTATAAAATAGTCGATCACATTTCAGCACGGCAACGACATAAACCTCTCGACAAAAAGAAAACAACTAATAACAAAAACAAACACATGGCAAGATAACTTGCTATTATATAAGTATTTTTCCTGTTCTGGAAAAAACCTCTGCTCGTAGGATAACTAAAAGAATGGCGACAAACAAAAAAGAATTCACGATAAAACAAAACCAAATAACAGAACCTGCGGAAACTTGTGCCAAACACGAAGTTAGGCACATTTTGTCCCATTTTTAAAAGTTATTGTTTAAGTGCAGATAAAAAACTACTTTCTTATGAAACCTACAATGTACTTACGGGTTTGATTTGACGATTGAAAATGAAGACATGGTGTCAGTCTTGTACTGAGACAGTCCTGAAACAGAGCCAAACAACACGCACGGCAAACATCCCACTTTCACGTCTGCGACCTCACGTCAAAAACGTCTGCACATGCGTACTGATTGCGAAGCTCATATTTAAACTTCCGGTTGACGTCCGTGAATCAGAAACGTCCGATGCTTAAGCTCTCTAATGTTAACCGTCAACGTGACCCCCCCTCCTCTCTTTGAGATCCTCTAGTATCTGTGGTCACAGTCCAGTAATTCACTGATTATTCATTATATTGGCTTCCTAACCATTGTTTTCGTGTGTTTATTATTTTCCTCTGCAAATTGCAAGATTTACAGTAATAAGCTAGTTTTTCTTCAGGTCTGCTTATTCGATTCCTTTGAGGCCGAGTCGCCTAATAATGCGTTAACCGTGTTACAACCTACCAAAAGTCTAGAAAGTACTATGCGCGTGGTCTTTCACTATTTATCTACGCACCCGAGGCTACAGAGGTGAATTTAAATCAGCACTAGTTATCAAGTCAACTAAGGGCCGATTTCTGCTTAACAAATGCCATCGACACACACAACTTTAGCCACGTATACGAAGTGCGTAGTCTAAATCAACATTAAGACAGTACAATCTTACGGCAGACGAACACAAAAACAAACATTTTGAGTTGTTTTTTTAAACTGTGCGACATTTCGTCGCCACAAGAACTTACAAAGCGTGTAGTACTAAACCATAGCTAAAGTAACTAGACGGTGGGTGCACACGAAAACAAAATCTCTGCCGTATGCCGTATCATTTTCAAACTCTACGACATGTAGCCACGGGAAAAGCTAAACCCCGAAGAATGTCTCGAATTTCATATCTAAAAGCAACAACCTTTTCAAGGAACTGCGTACAGAGTTCGCATGACGAAATTAGCCCAAGGAAATAAAATTTCATGTTACACTCACGAAAGCTCGATCACAAAGAGGACAACTTTAGGTTAATCAAACGAAGCCGTATGGGAAGAGGTTGTAATCAAAGTACGGAAGTCAGTGAACGAAGCCCGGGCAGTTACTTTTGAAATTCACGGTATCGTGACATTCTGCCCCAGCTGAATCAAAGATGCTATGTTCGTGTTCTCCAGCTATAATATACAGTTTTAGTTTCATCAAACGATATAGAATAATTGGTGTACAAGAGCAGAACGACCCTGTGTTTTTCAAAGCTGATATGTTTTAAAGTTCTAAAGTACCTTTCAAACTTCGCTAGGCAGGACCCCTACTTAGAAGTAAATTGCGAATTGCACCTTGTGTGGGCGTCGACACTGACGTGAAATTTGAAATCCCCACTGTAAAACTTCTAATAATCCCTCGATATACATGGATTGATATACGTGACTCCTCATGGGGAAAGAAATAAAGATATTTCTTCGACCCAAACTGGAAAATCCTTTCTGCAAGCCAGCGCGCCTCGAAATAGCATATACTATCCCACTGAACGTGTGAGGCCGCTCACATCCGCTTCTTACGAACTTGTGCAACGTACTTACCAAAATCAGCTTTTATAAATGAAAGTTAGGGACGCACAGCAACTTTACCAACGTCAATCGTCAGTGGTATCGTCTGGAGCGGGAGCTAGCTTTTAGTACGGGATCAGTTGACAATGCAGGTGCTTCTACGTCGGTAGAACGTAAACCTCAGACAGTGAATCATGAAGAGCTACCGAAGCATATAACTTGTAGGAAACAAAAGCCGATTGTTTAAATGGTTCCTTCGCGACTGTCTTTGCCTGGACATGAATTAAGCTGCTCATTCAATCGAAAAAAGTAATTTGGCTTTGAACGGTTGGGTAATTGAGTGGTTAAGGCTAAAAGGGGGGGAAAACTGAAGCGGCTGCGGGATGCGTCCATCATCGGCGCACATGTCTTCAGTCTTTTTGCGTGTGAATTTTTTCAAGACAAAGTGATCAGTACTTGTAATAATCAATAATCGTCAAGCCATAATGTCCTAAACGTTGCTCAGCTGTATTAAACGAATGGTCGAAGGGATCTGTTGGACTGAGAGTGAAAGAAACTTTTCCAACATCTCGTTTGGTTGCCCTATACCATGAAATCATCAGAGGTTCCTCGATTGAGTGTCGAGGTGAAATCCATTGAACGTCGCACACTTGAGAATTCAATAAGTCAGAAACCAATCAGTGAATGCACAACTTCAGTGAGTGGGGGGGGGGGGGCTATAAAACCCCCTTCCTCCCTTTCTCTTTCCCCAACCTGTCTGCCCCG